>NW_019272032.1:2996582-3012732 GCF_002738345.1 Cucurbita maxima | reverse complement strand
AAAAAAAAAAAAAAAAAAAAAAAAAAAAAAAAAAAAAAAAAAGGAATTATTTTGCAAAAGTAATGCGTTTGCTGGGAGTCGAACTCGGGTCTTGGGAAGGCAATTATCCTAACCGTTGGACTGAGCTTTAACCAAAAAAATAAGAGAAAAGAAAAAGGAATTATTTTGCAAAAGTACTGCGGCATTTGTCGGGAGTCGAACCGAGTCTATTGCTTGAAAGACAACTATCCTAACCGTTGGACTACAAACGCTCCTAGAAGCCAAGCTGATGTAATGCATTTGCCGAGCTTTAACCAAAAAAATAGTTGAAAAATTATCCTAACCGTTGAACAAAAAACGCTGTTGGAAGACAAGTTGATGTAATGCATTTGCCAAACTTTAACGAAGAAATAGGAGAAGAAAAAAAAAAAAGAAATATTTTGCAAAGATAATGCGTTTGTCGGGAGTCAAACCTAGGTCTATAAAGGAATTATTTTGCAAAGGTAATGCATTTGCTAGGAGTCAAACTCGAGTCTATTGCTTGGAAGACAATTATCCTAACCGTTGGACTTACAAACACGGTTAGAAGGCATACTAATGTAATCTATTTGCCAAACTTTAACAAAAAAAAATAGGAGAAATTATTTTACAAAAGTAATGCATTTGTAGAGAGTCAAATTACTTGAAAGACGATTATCGTACGAAAAGCAACCTTCTTCCACATTTCGTATCATAGCCTAATGGCCTCATATTTGAGAATTTACATGTGAGGTAGAGCACGTTAATAATTTACCCGAATATATGCCAAGTTAGGAATTTTATACATAGTCTTGCTTTTAACCTAAATAAAATTGATATTGATGAGCATATAGAATATATGCCCCTTAGTTCAAAGAATATATTCCACTGCACTTTACATAATGTTCATGTATTAAGGTAATCAAGAACAGTTTCAACAAAGATTTGAGCTAGACTTGTGAAACCCCTTCTATCCCTAATTGCCCTCTCGAAACAAAATATCCCAAAAGCATCGATTCTCAAAGATATGAATGAAAACGAACGGCAACCCAAAGATTACGTATGTGGGTAGAAAAAGGGATAAAATCAAAGCACTAACAGACGCGTTTTTAACTCGTGAGACTGACGGTTAGCCAAAACAAACAATATTTGATAACGATAGACTTCGAATATTACATAATACTGATATGAAAGGGATCAGTTTAGTGGCTATTCTTTTTTATGTATTATTATGGCGTACTTGTTCTATTCTTTATATTCTTTGGGAATAAGATGATCAATAGTGAATGGAGGGGAGAATGGTGTTTGTCAATAAGTATTCCCATGCTTCCCTAGCTGCATGCATACTCATAGCTAGGTTAAATTACGTGTTTTGTTTCTCGACTTTTACAAAACCGTAATCGTATTCATTTACAAAATTAAGCGTTTTAGACTTTGACGTGACAAACTTTCATTACATTATACTCTTTCTCCCACCAACCAGCATGACATCATTGTCTCGTCTTCCTCATCTTTGATGAGAGCTTGCAAGAAGTGAGTAGAATAAATTCTGTCATTGTGAGGGAAAGATGAGTCGAGGGAATAGATCTAGACTATTCTACGTCAATTGAAGAAGTGAACTAAGTATTCTTTATAAGAGTATAAAACTATGAGGTTGACAACGATATGTAAGGAGTCAAAGTGGACAATATTAGCTAGTGGTGGGCTTAAACTGTTACCGTTACTGTTTCTAATAGATAAAAGGGCTCGTCTTCAAAAATTATAGTCACTCTTCCATCGTCCTGATTGGTTGATCCGGTAAAAACGGAGATTAATTGTCAAGCCATGCACATGCAATAATATTGCATGAAAACTTAGATTCTAATTCTCCATATTTGCTGCATTATTGAGTTTTTAGGCATCTTCTTATCATCTCATATTCATTACCTCTCCAATTTCCCCCCTCAATAATAATAATAATAATAATAATAATTTTTTATTATTATTATTATTATTCTCTCTTATAAATCAATATCCTTTTTCTGACAAAACATACAAGCTTCCTCTACATGCCATCACAAACAATAACTTGTCTTCCCACTTTCTCATGCCCTTTAAATTTCCTTACAAACCCTCCAAACTTGATATTGTATTAAGAAAAGACTACTGCCATTGCTAAACATCGAGAATGAATGGAAAAACAGGCAATACCGTTATAGACATCGATTTCTCGACAAAACCCGAACCTATAGGGGCGAAAGCTGAAAACTTGGCAGCTTCATGTAAAGCTCCAATAGGGAGTGTTTTGGGGTTTTGCAAAGAAGACAGCAACCGAGTTTTATTCTCATTGAAAGTTGGGTTGGCTGTTGTTTTAGTGTCTTTGCTTATACTTTTTCGAGCACCGTACGATGTGTTTGGCACTAATATCATTTGGGCTATCATCACTGTGGCCATCATGTTCGAATATACAGTTGGTTTGTAGCTATTCATAAACCCCACGTTTGTTTTTATTATGTTATAATGGTAATGGAGTTTTTTTGGGGTTTTGTTGTCAAAAGGAGCAACTTTCAACCGTGGTTTCAATAGAGCGCTTGGAAGCTTGCTTGCAGGAATCTTGGCCATTGCTGTTGCCCAACTTGCTCTACGCACCGGCCCTATTGCAGAACCCATTATCATTGGCATTAGCATTTTCCTAGTTGGTAACTTTCTCACCAAAATTTACGGTTTTTATAATAGCTGCGGGCAGATATATTGTTCTTTCTGGATTGGGTTGGGTTGGGTTGGATTAGCATTTTGAATAAGGTTGGGTTCATTTTTCTGAACTCGAACTAAATCGGTTTGATTTTGGGTTCATGGCAAAACCTTCGAGTTGACCCGAGTCAAATAAAATATATAAAATGTATTAAAAAAATTTCTGTATTATGTGTTTGACAGTGGTACTGAGTTCAGTATAAGAACACTTACCCTGACTAGTAAGTTTTTGTTATTTTATTGTTTTGTTTATATTATTTTATTATTTTTAAAATAAACTTTATTTATTATTTATATTATTTTGTTATTTTATTGTTTTGTTTATATTATTTTTTTTGTTATTTTATTGTTTTGTTTATATTATTTTATTATTTTTAAAAATAATTGTTATTTATATTATTTTGTTATTTTATTGTTTTGTTTATATTATTTTATTATTTTTAAAAATAATTGTTATTTATATTATTTTGTTATTTTATTGTTTTGTTTATATTATTTTATTATTTTTAAAAATAATTGTTTATTATATAATAAAAGGTTTATTATTAATTTATTGTTTTGTTTATATTATTTTATTATTTTTAAAAATAATTATTTATTATATAATAAAAGGTTTATTAATTAATAATTATGATTTATGCCTACCTTATTTTTATTTTTCTAATAGTTTTGAATTAAGGTAACATATAAATAGTCTTATTTCAATTAAAATACTTTTATATATTTTTTATAGTTTTTTTTATTATTTATATTGTTTTGTTATTTTATTGTTTTGTTTATATTATTTTATTATTTTTAAAAATAATGGTTTATTAATTAATAATTATGATTTATGTCTACCTTATTTTTATTTTTCTAGAGACAACCTATAAATAATCATATTTCAATTAAAATATTTTTATATTTTTTTATATTTTATATTTTTATTATTTATATTATTTTGTTATTTTATTGTTTTGTTTATATTATTTTATTATTTTAAAAAATAATTGTTTATTATATAATAAAAGGTTTATTAATTAATAATTATGATTTATGCCTCCTTATTTTTATTTTTCTAATAGTTTTGAATTAAAGCAAAATGTAAATAATCATATTTCAATTAAAATATTTTTATATATTTTTTATATTTGTTATATACAATATAATTGAAATATTTTTATATATTTTAAATTTTGTTATATACCGTACTTGCTTTTTATTGTTTATTTAATTTCATGATTTATTATTTTGGTTCTTTAATCATTCTAAAAAATGTTGGTATTTAATTGTCTTTTATTTGATAATATTAAACTGGGTTGTATTTAGTTATTTTTAATTATATGATAATGTTAAACTTAAGTTAATATGTTACAATTTTCGGTGGTTCTTCTCTATTGAATTTGTTTTGTTTTGTATTTTTTTTTTTTTTTGTCAATAATTATAGATTGATTTTTAATATATTTTATGCAAGATTGTGTCTGAATAATTATAAATGGCACATAAATAACGTCACCAATCCAACCTACCCAAACTTTTGGGTTAGGTCAAAACCCCTACTTATAAAGAGTGTTTCGTTTTCCTCCCCAATCGATGTGGGATCTCTCAATCCATTCCCCTTTGAGACCCATTGTCCTCGCCGATAATCGTTACTTTCTTCTATCGATTAGATTCCATCCAAATATACCCCATTTAGGGCTCAATGTCCTTGCTGTCACATCGCCTCATCCTCTTTAGGGCTTAGCCTCCTCGCTGGCACATCGTCTCATGTTCACCCCTTCAGGGCTTAACCTCATCGCTGGCACATTGCCTCATGTCCACTCCTTCAGGGCGTACCCTCCTCGTTGGCACATCGCCTCATGTCCACCCTTTCAAGGCTTAATCACATCACTGACACATCGCCTTGTGTCTATGGGATCTCATAATTCACTCTCCTTTGGGGCCAGCGTCTTTGGTGACACATTGCCTCATGTCCACCTCCTTCAGGGCTTAGCCTCCTCACTACACATTGTTTGGTGATACCATCTGTACCAGATATTTTCCTTTTTGGACTTTTCTTTGAGCTTCCTTAAAACGTGTCGGTTAAGAAAAGGTTTCCACACTCCTGTAAAGGATGTTTCATTTTACTCCCCAACCGACACGGAGAATCTCCCAATAAGTTAGAGTATGAATGATAGTAATAGTAAGTTATATCAGTAATGTGAAAGTGTGTTGAACAGGAAGTGTGACATCATTCATGAAGCTATGGCCATCGCTAGTTCCATACGAGTATGGGTTCAGAGTTTTACTTTTCACATACTGCTTGATAGTTGTTTCTGGTTATCGAATGGGGAACCCACTGAGAACTGCCATGGATCGCCTCTACTCCATCGCCATTGGAGGATTCGTTGCAGTGTTAGTGAACGTCCTCGTTTTCCCCATCTGGGCTGGCGAGCAGCTGCACAAGGACCTCGTCGCCACCTTCAACTCCCTCGCTGATTCCCTCCAAGGTTCGAACTTTTGGTTCAACTTTTAACATTCTCTCATTTACTTGAAAAACAATGTTACAAATTTGGCAGAATGTGTGGATAAGTATTTAGAAGACGAGGGATCAGTACACAACATTGGGCAACAGCTTCCCAAGGCTGTAATGGATGAATTTCCAGAGGAACCAGCTTATAAGAAATGCAAAGCCACCTTGAACTCCTCTGCAAAGTTTGAGGCTTTGGTACGCTAAAATTTACCCTTTTTCTTCTTATGAACACTATGATTCTTAATTTCTAATCCAATGGAAATGACCATTTTTTAGGCGACATCCGCGAAATGGGAGCCGCCACACGGCAGATTCAGGCACTTCTTTTATCCATGGACGGAGTATGTTAAAGTTGGAGCTGTTTTGAGATATTGTGCTTATGAAATTATGGCTCTTCATGGTGTTCTTCACTCTCGAATCCAGGTCATCATTTTGATCCTCTCAGCTTCATCTCTTGTTCCAAGTCTTGTGGGTGTTTTTAGTATGAAATTTTGAAGAAAAAAGAAACTATGCTATATTCTTCAACGCTTCATTGAAGGTTATTCGCTTTGACCCCTTACGTATCGTCGTTAGTATCACGGTTTTAAAACGCATCTGCTAAAGAGAGGTCTCTACATCCTTATAAAGAATGTTTCGTTCCCATCTCCCACCGACGTGGAATCTCACAATCTACCCTCCTTGGAGGCCAGTTTCCTCGCTGGCACATACCATTTGTAACCGTCAAAGTCTACCACTAAGGATATTGTTCATTTTGGCCTATTACGTATCGCCGATAACTTTACAGTTTTAAAATGTGTCTGATCTTCTTAGACGAAATTCAATTTTATATTCGATAGATTCATTTTTATATCTTTTGTAGGCTCCATATAAGCTCAGAATCACATTCAAATCCGAGATCCAAGAAACAGCAAACCAAGCAGCGGAGCTGTTGAGAAGTTTGGGCAAAGACATCAACAACATGCAACAATCCCTCAAAATATATCTCCTAAAGAATGTTCATACTGCAGCAGACAAGCTGCAACAAGCCCTTCACACTCACTCTTATCCCCTCACTCCCACTTGTGCCTCCCTACACCTCTCTTCCAAGCTTCAGTCCAAGCTCTCGACTGCCTCGTCGAACAGCCTCTATGATCTTCCAAGCTTGTTAGCCGAGCTCAACGGCAATGGGCCGGAGAGGAGTTTAAACCAGCAGAATAGTCATGGTGTGGCTGCAGGGACTCAAGCAGAGGCTTACGTTGAGTTTGTGAGGAAGCAGTCAAGAAGGCAGAATTCGTGGCCGTTGAGGGAAATGGATGTTTTCGACGATGATGGGGGTGTTCCTGTCGAGTTTTTACAGAGGATGAGGAAGCTAGAGAGTACTGCAGCCACATCACTGGCTAACTTTACTTCCTTGCTCATCGAGTTCGTGGCTAGGCTCGACTATTTGGTCGAAACCGTGGATGAGCTTTCTAAGATGGCCAAGTTCAAAGATATTATCATTAGCTGAAGTTCTTGATATGTAACGTTAGCCATGTGGTTTCCATCAATGGAAAGTTGTTACCCCTTCTTCCTTTCCTTCTAATTCCCTACTAATTTGTAAAGGCATAATCCTTTAGGACCCTAAATTTTCCTTCCACAAAATGCAAGAAAGAGTAATGAACAAAAGAAGAAAAGGTAGGAAAGTAGGAATAAAAGGATGAACACAGTAAAAGGGGTTATCCATGACCAGAAGGGCAACATTAACAAACCTACAGGTTGTTGAACTGTGTTCATAGCCTGTTCGACATACATTATCTAAGAATATATACAAGAAAGAACAAATCAACAACCCAAATACGGTAGAATTTGCCCTCACAATATAGAGCACTCTTAAGAAGTGTTTCCATTTAGACCAATAAATAACAAGCTTTATAATTGACAGATACTAAATAAGGAGAAGGAGACCAACATTACCGACTGACCGTGCTCCTAACACCAGATGCACATAAAAGGAAGGCTGAGATAGCTGCTTTACACCCAACTACGAGGCAATGTGTGATGTTCCATTGGCTGCTCTTGACCAGACGCTGCGTTTATACTGCTTGAGCCCAGCCCTGAGCTGCAAGCAAGCATTGCCAACAAGCTTCCACCGTGCACCCTACCTTCGGGAACAATAACTGACTTTGATGGCTTTTCGGCTTCACTGACTGCATATTTTCTGAGATTGGGACTCATTTTGCCTCGTACCATGATGAGATCTTCATTCATGTAATCTTCCATAACAACGTCTTTCATCTTCTCTGTCTTGCTGAGATTAGGCTGCTGAGTGTTAGGACCAAGTGAGACACCCCCATGAACCCTCTTATCTTGCACCAGACCGCTATGATGTGCACAGAGACCCATCTTCCCCCTGGCGAATGAATTGCATGGGCAACAGGGTTGGGTGCCATATTCAGACCCAGGATGACCCCAAGAACATCTCTTTCCTCCACCATGGGCCTTGCAGAAATCTGTGCTTCCTTGTGCACTCTTGCCACACCCTTCGAATTTGCATCTCTTACCCCCACCATGACGCACACAATAGTCGGTCCTTCCCCTAGCACTTTTCGTGCACTCGGGAACAGCACATCTCTTGCCCCCACCATGTGCCACACAGAAGTTGGTACCCCCATGGACACTCTTTGAACAAATGCCGCCTCCTTGGAAGCCACATCTTTTTCCACCACCATGGCCCTTGCAAAATGGGGTGCTTCCTTCAGCACCTTTGGTACAACCAGGAGCCGTGCACCTTTTTCCTCCACCATGGGCCTTGCAGTACATGGTACTCCCTTGTGCCCCTTTGGTGCACCCAGGCATTTGGCATCGCCTACCACCACCATGAGAGATACAAAGACCAGATAGGCCTTCTGCACTCTTGGTACAGTTCTCCTTTTGACATCTCTTACCACCACCATGACGAATGCATAATCCTGATTTCCCTCTTGCTGCTCGAGTGCATCCTTCACGGTTGCATCTTCGACCCCCACCATGGGCAATGCAATGGTCTGTGCGTCCTTCTGCACTCTTGGTGCAACCCAAGTGTTGACATCGCCGTCCACCTCCATGGGCCTTGCAGTATACAGTGCGACCCTCAGCTCCTTTGTGGCATCCAGGTTTCTGACACCTTCGACCACCACCATGTGATATGCAACGGCCAGAAGCACCTCTAGCTCCCTTGCCACATCCCTCAACTTGACATATCTTGGAATTACTACTACGATTAAAGCGTACTTGCTGCTGTTGTGTTATCCCGGAAGTACAGGTGACTGAGCTTTTTGGCATGGTTAAAATGCTCGAGGAAAGGTCTGGAACATTGGCATGTGGAACCACTTTCTCAGTAACCGAGTGAAAAATGTAGCCAACCTGAGGATTCAATGAGGGAGGTGCGACTGGTTGGGCAGTTACTGGCTTCCAACAACCTGATGTTTCTCCATCATCTGTGTTTAAGGTTTCTACAAATGGAAATGGCTTCTCCATTGACAACTGAAATGAAGGAAAACCCTGATAAATTGAAGTGACATCAGATTCAGATGGGCCAGTAGAGAGACTTAATTCCAAGTCAACCTTCGGTTTAACCGTCTGTGCTTTAAGCGACTTATTAGCTGGTTCTTTTGGGCTAGCTACCTTATCATTACCAAGATTGAGAGAAAAATCCAGATCAAGTGCCATTGAGGATTCCTCATCAGTTTCTTTAGCAGAAGACACTCTGGTGCATGCGGTTGCTGAACTACCTTTACTGTCAGAAGAACTTGAGGAATGAACGAACCGGCCAAGAGACAAAGAAGATCCAACTGACTGACAACCCATGGATTTCTCAATCGAACTCCACTTCCGCTTCATTCCCTTCGGTATGGACCGAAAAGGGACTGAAGATCCAGTAGAATCAAGTCGCAGAACGGTATCTGCACTGTCGACAGCTCCAATTTTCCCATCTTGGAAAGACTTTCCCAAAATATTTAGCACATTCAAGGAAGAATTGGCAGAAAAATTCAAGTTCTGAAAGTTTGAGCCCATTAAATTTAGTTAAAATATTGGTACCAAGACTTCTAATAGCAATAGACCAGCCTGCCTGACTTCCGGGATTTAAAAAGTAAAAGCTATGGAACTAGTTTTATTTTATTTCTTTTATGTTGAAAAAACAAAGAAGAAGCTAAGAAACTAGAATCAATTGTTTCTGAAAAAGAAGATCCCGCCCCCACTAACAAATCCCGAAGTGTCACACCGGTCCATCTTTTAAAATTCAATACGCCCTTTAGCGTATCAGATGCACCAATTACTGATGAATCCAAGCAAACTAACTTCAAAAGAGGCGTACTGGTAATCAAACAACCTGTAACAACAATTCAAAGCATAATTAAAGTAGTAAAAACGAATCATATTACTAAAGATAACAGATTTTTCTCAAAACGTAGCCCCTACTCGATCGTTCATCATAGTCAACAGGGGAAACAAAAAGGACACAACAGAATAATTTCAAAGACAGAGAAATATTAAGGTATAAACAACCATTTCAATTTGTAGAGTCTTTGGTAATGTATGGGTTCTTGACAAATCTAACAAAAGGTATTTGCATGCCTACATCTAATCGGAGGATTTCAAAAGGAAGCAAATAGTGCATATATTAGGATCAACCAAATAAAAAATTTATGTAGCAGCACAGTCTTTCTTGAATCCTTTTGGGATAAAAAGGATCAACCACAAGATGAAATCGTTTATACGGGGCGTGCCAGAAATGAAAAACAAGCTCATACCGAAAGTTAAATAAACTCCACAGCCCCATCTATTGCTATTATCTCAATGAAAAAACAACCCAACTGGTCATATGCAAAATTTTCTAATAAATCAAAAGGAGTACAGTAAACTGATAAGAGAACAGTAAATACATGCAGAAGGATCCTCGGAAGTACCTTACAAATACAAGCAAATTAATGAACCAAACAACCAGCCAACGAGCCATAATTAATATACCGACCATTTGATTGACATAGTGTTGTACATGAATGAGACAGATAATCTTTTTCAGATGTAAACCATAATCAAGAACATCTTAATACTTAATTTCAGACATGAATACCATTTTCTTCTTCACAAGAGAGGGTGGAGGAAAAAAACAGTGAGGTCAAAAGAAAAGATTTGCCAACATTTCAAATAAAGTTAGCTCAATCACTAATGAAAGAGAAAAGGTCAGCGATTAATTGAACTGTACCAAGAGCTTCAGAAACATAATTTAAAAGGCATTCCTATGCATGCCAAATTGAAAAGAAAAAAAAGACAGACAGAAATGACCAGAGAGGGGAAAAAAACAAAATCCCAAATCATATTCCAAAAATCTAACAGAGAAGATCAAATAAAACCCACTTGTTCCAATTACACTTTAATTCAAAACATAAACTCGCTCGAGGATACGTCAACAGTGAGACCAAAAGAGTAGATTCGTCGACATTTCATATAAAAGGCAGCTGAATCACGAAGAGGAAAAGCATCCCATGATTAGTTGAAGTGCATCCCGAGCTTCACAACAAAATTCACAAATCCCAGACATAAATCAGCAGAAAAAACAATCCTACGCATGTGAAATTCAAGACCAGAGAGACGGAAAAACCAAACCCCAGATCAAATTCAAANATTTCACACCCTTATAAGAATGTTTTGTTCCTCTCTCTCCAATCAATGTGAGATCTCACAACATATTTTTTAAAACACAAGTGTAGTTTCCAATTAGATTTCAAAAAAAAAAAAAAAAAAAAAAAACAAAAGACATCAGAAACAGACAGGAACTTCCTCGTAAGCTAAAACCCCAACGCCCTCCATACTTCCAGCAACACAAAACAGGGGAAAAATAAAATAAACCCAAATCAAAGAACGAACAAAGAATCTCAATTCCGGTGAAACAAACAAACACAGAGCAGAAAGACAGAAGTTCAAAGAGGGTAATAGAACAAACAAGAACCAATGAATTAATGATTGAAAAAGAGAAACAGAGGAAGGAAGTAAGAAGGATTTAGAGAAAAGAAGTAGAAGACAGAACCTGAGAGTTGGATCGAAATTCATGCGGCGATTTGGGGAAGAGGAAGCGGAGAATTTAAGGAGCGAGAAGAAGGCGCCGGCGGAGAAGGAAGAGAGGGATGAGGCAGAGGGTTAGATTGAGAAAAAGACATACAAAGGCGCACACATACAGAGAGAGTAGAGAGAGCAACAACAATCTAGAGAGAGAAAGTGAGAGAGATGCTCCAAACGAGTGGATGGTACGCGCATTTACAGGAGAAGAGGCTGCACGTTTAATCCCAAACCCGGTTCGGTTTTTATAAACTGGTACGGTTCGTTCGTACTCATCCACGCGCCTTAATTCTTTTGTTTCTTTTTTCTTTTTTTTAATTATACTCTCTCTTCCATTATACATGATTTGGCAATAATTCTGTGGGTTTCAATCATTTTTTATTTCTATAATAATAATAATAATAATAATATTGCAACAATTTCATAAATTTTAGAATATAGTTTAGGGGTAATTTGGGTTTATTTATTTTTTAAAAATTATAATTTTAGTTTTATAATTCAATTATCATAATTTCAATTTCTTAAATTTGAGAATAATACTATAAATTATCATTTTAACGACACGATTAATCAAAAATTTTAATTTTTATTTAATTCAATAACATGTGGGACATAGTATATGAATATATTTTGATTTTATGTCGAAAGATAATATAAAATATTTTTCATTTTGAAGGGTCATGTTAGGGGTGAATGTTTTTTTCCCAAATCTGACTCTTGGAAGCCTGAAAACTTTGGATTAAAATAATATATATTTTTAAATAATAATAACTGGTTATATTGCGACAACAAATCATTTCAGTAAATATTATAAAAAAAAAAAGAAAAAAAGAAATGAAAAATGTGGCAAGGTTGGAGATGACAATGAAAAACATTAAAATAATATGTAGCATGCACAAAATATCCTTTATTTACTTTTTAATATTTATATAATTTTAAAGGAAAGGAATTAATGCATTCACTCCATGGACTTCACTACACCCCGATTTTATAAATCAATAATATATTAATTCATTCTATTAAATAAAATCCAAAATTAAAAATTATAATTAAAAAGTTTAATTCGATCTGTGTGTTAATATTATTTTTTTTATTATTTTTATTTTAAAGAGCTAAAACGGTAATGAGGGAGGGAGGAGTGGCGTGGCGATCCGAAATCGGGAAAATAGGAGGGAAGGTGGTGACACGTCAGCAGATGACTATTTCTTTATGCATCGGCTTCTCCTCGTCACCGCTCCTTTTGTGTTGTGGGCCCCACTTCTTGACTTCCACGTTTCTCTTCGTTTACTNGGTTTTCTTTTTTTTTTTTTTTTTTTTTTTGTTAGTCGCGGTTTTTCTGATTTCAACAACAAAGCCCTTCCACGCGCCTGTTTCTTCGCGTGTTCTTCAAACTCCATTCTTACTCTTCTCTTTTTAGTCTTCATTATTTTGTGAAGTTCTCGAAGCGGCGTCGTTTTTTTTTTGTGACGTTTTTTTTTTAATGATTTTAAAAAACATGTTCCAAAAAGGAAAATAATAATAATAATAATAATAATCAAGGGTTTAAATTTCATTTGGCCCCCCTCCAGCTTTTGGAATTATTCTTTTTTTATATATATGTTTATTTTAGCATCTACATTTTAAAATGATTAGATAACCTTTTAATTTATGTACTAAATATTTTTTTAATATATTATCGTCATATATTACCAAAATATTAATTTTGATACTAAATCTAAATACATCTCCTCTATACCTTTTGTTCCGGAGGCAAATTTAAATATCTAAATATATATAATATTGTAAAAGAAAAATACTATTTTTAATTTTGAAAAATAAAAAAGTATAATAAAGTTTTTTTTTTTTTTTTTTTTTTGAAGGACTGATGTTTACCAAGAAATTAAAGAATGGCGGTGAGAAGGCCACAGACNTTTTTTTTTTTTTTTTTTTTTTTTTAATAATTTAAAAGTGTGTTTCTATATTTATTGGAAAAAAAAAAGTCAAAAAAGAATTTATTCTTCTTTCCCCTCTTCCACTACTTGATTTAGACCTTCATTTTTCCAACATATTAAATATTTTATAGAGTTTTATTAGATATAAAAAAAAATTAATTTTATTTAAAATAAAATCATAACAAATTTAAATGATTTTGGCAGGATATTAATTGCACTTGGAAGCATTTAAAGTTACCATATTGACTTGGAAGACTGTCGGCATAAATTTTTATTTACTGTTTTTATGTGAATAAAGAACAATATATTATTTATTATTATTAAAAAAATAATCATAGAGATTAAGAACTTATTGAACTAAAAATTAAAAAATTTAAACGGTTTTTTTTCTCAATTCAATTAAATCTTTTATATATAAATTTTTATCTATAAACTTTAAATATTTGATTTGATTGTAAACTTTAAATTATAATTTACACATATATTGGACTAATCATATGGTAAGATATTTGATATATGAAAAAATATATATATTAATGCTGATGATTAAATTATATGAATTATAGAAGGCTGCGGGTGAGGAATATTCGTGTGACACTGAGGCGCACGTGCCATGTCACATGCCAACGGCACGACAACCAAGCCCTACTCACCACGTCATCATCTTCGGCTGCTCCCTATTTCTTAGATTTTTTTTTTTTTTTTTTTTTTTTGCTTGCCTCTCCACCTAAGTGCCGTCTCTCTCTTTTTCTTCAATTATATCTACTTTTCCAAAAAGAAAAAATTATGATCAATTTTGAATTATTTTTTTTTTTGAGATTTTAATTTGATTTTTAATATTTTAGTCGTGTAGTTTTTAGATTTATTTTATTTTTAGTACATAGAACTTTTAAACTATCTTTAGAGCGGGTTAGAAAATATTTTAAAAGTTAGAGGCTTAAATCCAAAGGAGAAAGAGTAACGGTGAGGTTTTAGTACATCACATTCTACGGAAATGGAAAGTGAGATAAAGTAAGAGAGGAGAGGCCATCGACTAATAATCATTCATTCTTTCTTTAATTCACAATCACATCCAACAATTTTGTCATCTCCAACTTCTATTTTGTTCCTTTTCTAAAACTAGGAAAAGGATTTCATTTCGTGAAATAAATGATGTAAAAAAACAAAAAATTGTGCTTATGTTTTAATTCAAAGGGTTTCAAAGACAAAAGAACTTTCACGTCAATCTTTGAAGAATGTTTATTTGAGTTTATTTCATGCGTCTTAAAATGAAACGACAGTTTTGCATGAGCATGCAGAATCCTAAATCCCTCAACCAACTAGAAATGATATGACATTTCATTTCTTACGCCTTGAAATGAGACTGACCTCGAAAAATTGAACGCCAGACTTCAGGCATGAGCATGCAGAATCCTAAAACCCTCAACCAACAATATTCCCTATCTCCTAAAGAAAAAAAACAACTTTCTTAATAAAAAAAATCAACTGAATAACTTTTTAAAAGTCTAATTACCAAAAACAGTTCTTAAAAGACGCAGAAAACTAGGCCAACCTCTCGTTTGTCTCATTCACGAAGGAAAAGAAGTCAAAGCCACACAATCGTTGGATTCCGAGCTTTTCGACTTTATATGGTCTGATTGAACTTTCTACTCCCGTTTACACTGTTTGATATGCACAACCCAGAAATCTTTGCTAACACATTTATCATTAGTCCACAAAGAAAACAACTTAACTCATGAATAACAGTTGAGATCAGAGTTCGAAATATTATAGTTCCTAGTTTACTATTATGGCAGCAAAGACGAGAAAAAGAACACCTCCAACGTAGGCGATAATCTGCAAATAAAACGATATATATTAGAACAAAAACTTCCTTTGTGTACGTAACTTCCAGGAATAAGAATATGCTCCACTTTTGAGATAAAAATAGGCAACTTGAGTTAGCATCAACAAGAATAACAAGCAGCCTAGTAGGTGGGCCTAGACTTGTTAATGGTTGCAACTCAGGAAGACTGAAAAGCATAAAACTTTCTTGTTCCAGAAATTTGTTACGTTCAACTAATGGGTGGGACATTTCTAAAGCACGTATGCAATGATGCTGCTAAACTGCACAGCCATTTTGCTAATCGACACTCAATTGTCTAACGTAACTTGAGACTTTCGAGGGTGGAAAAGATAAGATATATTCATTGGTATATGTTCATGTTGAAAGGTTCAAGATAAGCACTTTTGGGTACCATAATTCGTGAGTAGCGTAGAGAACATACATTGACAACTGACAGCATCAAGTGCATTTGAAAAAACTCATGTGCATATAAGAGAAACTAATATGGGCAACTAGGACGGAACTGTTTGCGTTTGCATGATGCTATGGAATTCTGGAGGAAGAAAGAAAGAATACAGTCGCAGTAAAAATCGGACATATCTAGATTCCAGAAGGAAAAAATAACAAAAGACAACTGCTACGTCGATATTCCATTCCTTTTCATATTTGGTTGGGAGAGAAAGAATTAAAGAAAGCAAATGGGATTTCAAACAATAATTACTTTGATTTTTTTTTTTCCCCTCTCTTTGGTGGAGACAAGACTACTTTTAGAACGTTCAAAAGAGAAGTTTGACGAATAATTTCTCACTGATCGTCCTTTACTCGTAAACTTGTGCCAATAACTGAAAAACTAAAGAAATACTCTACTCCAAAAGTCTTAATTTTCTTTGCTGAAAAAGTAATAATATGAAGGATCAATTCCTTTTTCATTTTTTTTCCCCTTGTCCAGGGAATTGCTGATCTTAATACAGCCCCCTCTCCCCACAAAGGGAAAAAAGACAAATACATAAGTTTCATATCATAATCTTGGCTGGTTAGCCTTCTGACCCATATTGAACAGTTAAAAATAGTTGGTCGTGGTACGGTTTTTAAAGAGAGAGAAAAAAAAAAAAAAAAAAAAAA
>NW_019272032.1:2946769-2996048 GCF_002738345.1 Cucurbita maxima | reverse complement strand
AAAAAAAAAAAAAAAAAAAAAGATAACTTAGGAAGCAAGAAATTCATGTCAAGTTCACTTATGGAAAACATCAAGTTTATCCACCTGGAGGTAGGTATAATGTGCAGTAGATAGTTGTGAACGTTCAAAAAGGCATATGTGGAAAAAACGTGGCCGAAGAATGAATGATAATCTTACCTTCTCTGATAAAAATGTCCCTATTAAAGAACCTCCTAGAACTGCAAGCTGCAGATTTATTATCAAAATTGGATTAAACAATTGGAAACTTGATACGTGAGCATGATAAATCGATACTGAAGGTTTGGTACATACATACACATATATTATTAGAAATTGAAGTATTTAATGCGTACTTTCTATTAAATTCATGCACTAAACTTGCCCCAATCTCTAATCAATGGACCCACTTTCAGATACGCAAGTAAGATTCAACTTAGTGTAACAACCACAGATGGAAGTGCATGATTCCGCGTACACTCAAAATTGTTCACCCATTTTAGAGATCAACGTTTCCCACTGAGAATTTGTTTAGTCATACAAAGTCATGTTTACGCAAATCAGGAATTGGATGCTGCAAAAAGAAAAGTATTTACCAACGTTGCTACACCATGACCAGCTAGGGCACTCCAATAGCTCCAAGGGGTGAAGAAGCAGAGCAGCAAGGGCTACACAATGGAGAAAGAAAAAATATGTATGTAAGAGAAAGAAAATATAGTCTGGAGTTCAGATATAGGAGGAAGAATTAGATCAGAAAAACACTTAAAAATTCTTGGCAATATAAAGCCCTTATTAGATCTAAATAACAGTTTAGAAAGATGTAACAGTTTAAAATTTTGTTTTTTGTTAAAAAAACAGTTTAAATTTGTATGTTCACTTCATTTCTTTTACTACAACAAATGTAGGGTCGAGAATATGAACCACTGACTTCAAGTGAAGGAATTGATATCTTAACCATTACGTTATATTCATGTTGGCTTGTATATCTACTTCATTCGATCCGATCTTTCAATCAACTTCTATACTTCAGACTTGGTGATCAACTCATCATCTTTTCGTAGTTAACAGACAAATGAGGAAACTCATCATTTTTAGTGGTAGATTTCAACAATATAATTTGATAAGAAGTTAATCAAACATCAACAATATGTAGATTTCAAAAGACCTGTCCGCTTACCAATTGTAGAGAAAAATGACTTGTCGCCCCACTCAGCTACAAACACTAATACAAAGGTACTGATGACAGTACTGGCAGCAGCTAAGATCCCAGCACCATTTCCTGAGAATTTTGACCGCTATCTCTGCCTGATTCAGATTAAAACAAAACTATTAATTTGTGACATATTTTCAGCTACTGGAGTTCAATCACACAAAGCCACGGGTTTTTGGTGACTTCATATAATTCTTGAGAGAAGGAATAAAAACTTAAGAGTTTACAGTAGTTTTGAGACTAGTTCCTGTATCTTATGGGGCTTCGCCATCACACCAAGGTGTATTAATTTATTTCCGAAATTTCCGTTTAATTATCTAGTATTCTCCTCTATATACTTTTAAGATATAAAATTCTAGTTTATTCTTACATAAAATCCCAACACTTGGCTAATATAAATTAATTGTCATAAATACAGTAGAGACATACACTAGGGCTTGAACAAGAAGTGAAAGAAAGGGATATTGTAAGATACTTCCACAGACATCAGACATCCGTATAAGGGATTACCTCCTTCTGCTCGTCTTCTGCCTTTAGTCCATCGCTTGAGCTGGCATCAAGCAATGTTGAGAGCCCAAAATACACCTGAAATTAGCCCAAAGCAATCTATTACATTCATAAAAACTTTTCAATTCGCATTTGGTTGTTATGCCAAGCATACAGCTCTACTCTAGTGTATAAGGAAGCAACATAAGATGTTTTGCCAACCACAAAACGACTATACTTTACCAAAAGACAGACAGCAACAATATCATCAACTGGTAAGTCACTCTCACCTAGCCTGTGATCATATATGTAAGACAAGAGGGCTAAAGAACCAAATATATTGATGGCAATTGGAATTTCTAAAGAGGAATCAGAGTTTAAGACAATAAATTGAAAATAATAAAAGGGCACAATCCACGATCTCATTTAGGCCCATATCAGTAAATCTAAGCCATATTGGAATAATGGTGCATCACGTACAGTTTAAGAACAGAAACTCTTTCCTTTTTCACATTCCTAAAGTGGTGCTTATCACAAGGAGCGTACCTGAATGGAAGAATCTCATCAACATAGTGAAAAGTTCGTCCGAGAACACAGATATGATGGTCATTGCCCTGCCATAGACAAAATCCTCTTGAAGGATTTGATAGCAAATTTATCGTGCTTTCATGAGATGTCAACAGCATAGCATTTTCAAATAATACTTGTGATTCATCTGTTTTTGAATTAATATCATTGCCCGGCACAGAACCAATTGAATCTTTAACACTATTTGACTACTAAAGGCATGTCTATCATGAGTCGCTTTTTTATATAAAGATCCTGAAAGTTTTCAAAAAACAATAACAGAGATCCTAAACCCAAAAAAACAAAAAGAAGAAGAAGAAGAAGGATCTTAAATTATATCTAATTACTGTACCCAAAAGTAAGGAGACTGCAAGCTCATGATTACTAACATGTTGTCCCTGCCCAGCTGTTATTCATACAAAACTGATGATGATGATTCTTTGTTGGTAACTGATATGAATTTATCCAAATGGTTGCAACTATGTAAAAAAAAATACATAGTCAGCACATGGTGAAATAACATATGCAAAAGCACCAAAGTTCCAGTAAAAACAATAGCAGCAGAGTTCCTAGCTGCTAGGAGAGCCTACAGAAGACAGTAAACATAGAATTAGGAGAAGCACGATACTCTATCAAAATTAAGACTATTTTTCAGAAAACAATAACCCAAGTTCTTTCTTATTGTATCCATGTTTAGGAGACTACAAGGTTTCTTTTTCACACCAGAACTTGGTCATCATTTCACACTTACTGCAATGAAAAAAGTCTTGTCCCATAGTTCTGAGAAAAAAATCAGTAAAAATGGCTGCATGAAGAAAGAACATAACATAATTATAACCCTGTGCTCTCACATCATACTTCAATCAGAAATTGATTACTCCACGTTTTAGCTCAAAAATCAACCTATAACATTAGAATTTTATTTGCAGTGAGAGACATATAAGTTGCAAACCGTAGAGGTATCAAGGTTCCACCATGGACTCTCCCCAAAGAAATCAAACTACAACTAGGCTTCCTGCAACATTAAAATGCCAATTCATAGAATTTACAGGGAGTGATTTACTAACTGAAGCAAAACCTGAGCGAATATCACAAAGAAACGACTGCTTAGAATCAGAATTACCTGAGGACAATGGGAAGCGAGAAGTTGGAAGAGAGCCTCCTGCAAGGAGAGTTAAGAGACACCAAACAAGAAGCAACCGATCTTGGAGATGTAGAGAGTGAAGAAGGTGGATGAAATGTCAAGTGTGAAAGATTAGACCCCGGCATTATTCGTCAATCCCCTCTGTTAATGCCTGAATCTTTCGGTCTTCAGGGGATTCGAAAACGAAGAAGAAGAAGAAGGAGCAACGACCGCCGGTGAAGCGCCAAAAGTCCCAACTGCATATCTTTCTATCCGTTCCCATTGGGCCAAAAGACTCCTCTCAGCCCATTAAGCGTTGGGCCCAATTTTGTATTGTTTTGGGCCATAAACCCCATTTATTATAAATTAATTAATTAATTTAAAATTTTAATTTGAAAATTATTTTAAAACAGTAAATTAAGGCCAATAATTATAAATTTATGTATGTTAATAATATAAATTAATAAACTTAAAGAAAATCTATGTTAATCTAAATAAAATTATTTTAAGGTTTTTTAAAAAAAACGTGTGGAAAATTAGAACATTAAAATGTATTGTTGGGACAGTTGTAGAAGGGCAAGCCAGGTCATTTGTAAGAATGTTTGAAGACATTAACGACAGATGGTGGATGAAATCAGCAATCTCAATGCCAAATCATGTATTAAATTCAACGGTCCAGATGAAAGATAGTACTTCACATTTCACAAAAGCAAACCCATCCGGCCAGAATAAACATCACATCACATCACAAATTCACAGGAATCAAGTAAACCTCTTGTTTATCCTTTTGGTTTTCATGTTTAAATATTAATTACTTTGATTATGGATTAATCAAATCCATAAACTTCTGGTTTTCCTGTCAGAGTGAGGAAGTCCACGTGAGGAAGCAAGCAGACAGTCTCTGCAGTTTTTTCCCCTGCAGAATGCCAATATTTTTATTCCTTTGTTTTTATTTAAGAAGATTATGGGAGAATTTTGTGTAAAAATCTGATCTTGGCAAGGTAAAACATTATGTGAAAGGACATAAGCGTTGAAGGGGTCTTATAAATTCTCCTCTTTTTTCAATTAGGTTCGTACAGAAAAATGAAATGTCATAGGTGGTGACCCCAGCTAGATGCCCAACGGGTAACCCAAGAACCTTTTCCACCACCCCTTTTAGGCCGCCATGGAAATGACTCAGATAAGATCACAGAGGAGAAGGGTGGCAGGTTAAAAAAGAAAGGAAATTTGAAGGGAAAAAAGAAGCCCCACCTGAAAATATAAAAGCTCTGTTTTGATTTCTTAAACCCCAGAGAAAATTAGGGCCGAAAAAGGGATGGATGAGAGAGAAAAGAGAAGAAGGGGGGAGGGTGGTCTTTTTTAAGAGTAGGAAATGGAAAACGGTGGTGTGGAAAAGGAGGAAAATTTGGGGAAAAAGTTAAGGAGAGGGGTTTTGATTGGGAAAAGATGTGGACCTTGCACTCCAGTGCCTTCATGGAAGATTTGGGCTCCTCCTCCTCAACGGACCATCATTAACCAAACAGACCCTTGTCACATTTCTTCTGCTTCTGCTTCTGCTTCTGCTTCTATCTCTGCCAGAAAGCTTGCGGCTGCCCTTTGGGAGTTTCATCAGTATCTTCCACTTCCTAAGATGCACAGAGCTTCCAAGAATGGCGTCTCTAATGGTGCTGCTGATTCGAGGCTCATCCGCCGCCGTCACTTCCATCATCATCATAAGGACAAAGCCCTTGAACTTTCCAACTTTCTTGGTGATCCTTGCCCCAGCTCTCCTGAGCAGGTCTGTTTTTTTGTCGTTGTTGTTGTTCTTGATTTGGGGTTTTGGATTTGTGTCTGTCTTAGGGTAAAATTGGGACATGGATGTTTTGTTTTCTTTGGGTTTTTGGTGGCTGATTTGTGTTGATTACTTGAAAGAACAAACTCAGGCTGGGCGTTCTGGCCTCTTAATTACTCCCCTTAATGATGTTCCTTCTCTGTTTCCTCTGGTGCATCTTTAAGTTCAATGAATAAATCAGCTTTCATCCAATGTTCTTGTGGCAAGCTGCTTATTCTTAGCTGGTATGTGGTTAACTAGGCCATGTTTGGAGTGATTTGGAATGGCCAAAAACACCAAAAAAAGGCATCAAACAAGTGATTTTGGTTAGAAGTTGGCGAATTTGCAGTAGGTTTAGACAGGTCATGTGGTATTTGGTGTCTGGCTTAGTGCATTTTAGCTCATCTCTTTTGGCTCATACTTAGGACTACATATGTGATTAGCCTCTGTGTTTTCATTTTTATGACCACAGTTATAAGCACTAACTGATGTTCTGCACATAAGTGTTCTAAAAGAACTATTTGGTTTAGATTTTCGCATCGTTATATGAATTGCTACACTTTTATCCGAACGCTCTACTTAAGAAAATCGATCCAACGTGTTATCGTTTGTTTGGCTATTCATGATTGGATCTTAACCATTAGATCAACCAGGTTGGTAGTTTTTATTGTGTCTACTATTTATCCTTAACTTCCAATGGCAGCCAGCAAGTGCAAGCAGCTTAAGGAGACATGTTGCTGCATCATTATTGCAACATCATCAATCAATTGAAAGGAACAATCAAGCTCTTCAGCCCATATCTCCCAGCTATGGAAGCTCTATGGAGGTACAATTTGTTTTCTCTATTCCACCTTTAACAAGTAAGTTTTTTTCTTTTTCCATGCAATTTCGAGGCTAAAATGCATCCTTTTTTAGTCGAGGAGGTGTATGGTGAATGTTTGATTGTCCTGAGAACTAACGGAAATGAGCTAGTGTCAGCTTTCTTTATGAGCTTTCTTTATGAACTTCTGTGAGATCCCACATTGGTTAGAGAGGGGAACGAAGTATAAGGATATAGAAATCTTTTCCAAGCAGACACGTTTTAAAATCGTGAGGCTGAGAGCGATACATAACGGGCCAAAGCGGACAATATTTGCTGGCGATGGGCTTGGGCTTGGGCTGTTACAAATGGTATTAGAGTCAGACACCGGGCAGTGTGCCAACGAGGACGCTGAGATCCCAAGGGGGTGGATTGTGAGATCCCACATTGGTTGGAGAGGGGAATGAAGCATTCCTTATAAGGGTGTGGAAACCTCTCTCTAGCATACGCGTATATAATCGTGAGGTTGACAGGGATATGTAACGGGCAAAGCGGACAATATTTGCTAGCGGTGGGCTTGAGCTATTACAAATGGTATCAGAGCCAGACACCAGGTGGTGTGTTAGCAAGAACGTTGGCCTGGATTGTGAGATTCCACATCAGTTGGGGAGGGGAACGAAGTATTCCTTGTAAGGGTGTGGAAAATATTTGCTAGCGGTGGGCTTAAGCTATTACAAATGATATCAGAGCCAGACACCAGGTGGTGTGCTAGCAAGAACGTTGGCCTGGATTGTGAGATTCCACATCAGTTGGGGAGGGGAACGAAGTATTCCTTGTAAGGGTGTGGAAACCTCTCCCTAGCAGACACGTTTTGAAAACCGTGAGGCTGATGGCGATACGTAACGGGCCAAAGCAAACAATGTTTGCTAGTGGTGGGCTTGGGCTGATACGATCGGTTCTCCTTAGAATTGGACCCATGTTTCTGCATATTGTTTCTGATACAATCTTCCCTTGTGCAATTGTTTCTGTTTGGCTTAAGAAAATCATCACTAAAGTTGGCTGTTGTTCTTTTACCATTATGTTTATCGAAGGCGTTCCAAAATGACCAAAGCGATTCCGAACCAGGCTCGTCGTTTAGTCAGTTCTTCTAACATCTTTCTTGATGTGTATTGCAACTTCTTTTCTTGCAGGTGGCACCTTATAACCCTGCAATCACTCCTAGTTCTTCGGACTTCAAGGGAAGAATTGGCGAACCACATTATAGTCTTAAGACGTCTACCGAACTGCTAAAAGTATTAAATCGAATCTGGAGTTTGGAAGAGCAACACGCGTCGAATATAGCTTTGATAAAAGCATTGAAAACAGAACTCAGCCATACTCATATCAAGATGAAGGAGCTGCTTCGACAACGACAAGCTGATCGACACGAGATGGATGATTTAATAAAGGAAATTTCCGAAGACAAACTCATTAGAAAAAACAAAGAAGAAGATCATATCAAGGCTGCAATTCTGTCGATGAGGGATGAACTTGAAAATGAGAGGAAATTAAAGAAACGATCTGAGAGCCTACAGAGGAAGTTTGCAAGAGAGCTCTCTGAGACGAAATCTTCTCTTGTCAATGCGCTAAACGAGATAGAACGAGAGCGAAAATCTAGGATGCTCTTGGAGGATCTCTGTGATGAATTTGCGAAGGGCATAAAAGGCTACGAAAACCTGGTGCACGCCTTAAAACAGAAATCTGATAGGAACAGCACGGGAAGAGTTGATCGTGATGGTTTAATTCTCCATATCTCGGAAGCTTGGCTCGATGAAAGAATGCAGATGCTACAAGAACAAAATGGTGCTTATGTCGAGAAGTCTGTGGTAGAAAAATTACAAGTCGAAATCGAGAGCTTTCTTGATGCTAAACGAAATGGTGCTAACGATAGCAAGAACGATCAACTGTTAAAGGACCATCGAAGTTCACTAGAGTCGGTCCCATTGAATGAGGCTACCAGTGCGCCTCAAGCTCGGGACGATGAAGATTCTCAAGATAGCGATTCACATTGTTTCGAGTTAAACAAGCCAAACAACAGCAATACCATGACTCATGAAAATGAGAATACAGAAGATCATGTCGACAAAGCAGGGAAATCAAACGACACGCAAAGGAAACTCGGGTCTCACGAGAGGTCTAAAAGCCACACTCCATCCAGCTTGCAAGTACGGTTTGAAGAACAAATGGCTTGGGCAATGTCTTGCATCGGAAACAAGAAGAACGAAGGAACGTCCGCTGAAGTAAACAAACCTTGCCAGACTGAGAATTGCCAAGACTCGATCCACGTCTCGAATTCGAATCACATGCTGGATATCGTTATCAGAAACCAACTCCTTCATGGGGACAATGTGCATCCTGAAGAAGCTCATGGTGAGGCCTCCTGCAGCAACACAGGGTGGAGGAACAAAGCAAGTCCAGTGAGACAGTGGACAACAACAGCAGCCCCAGAGATCAACACGAACACCGAACAGTCATCGACATCGTCGAAACTGCCTCCCGGACTAAAGGAGAACACTCTGCACATGAAGCTTCTTGAAGCAAGGACAAAGGGAAGTCGGTCGCGGTTAAAACTTTTCAAGTGAACTGTTTAATCCTACTTTTTTGGAGTACTGGTGATATCCCTCTCCTTATGTATCCTTGTTATGTCTCAGCATAGTACAGTTTTACATTCCACTTCAGCACCTGTAAGGATTGGTAATGACTCTCAAATATATTATAGTATCAAGTTCGGGTATTATCGACCTGAAAACCCGAATTCCAGATCTGAATTACCATATTGAAGAAGATGGGCATGCGGAAAATCAAGAGATATGAACAAAACAAATGTAAAGCAAGAGGCTTTGGGGTTATGACAATGGCAGCAAGAAGCATATATTATAAATGAAATGTTTGGATTTTGTGACATTGGGAATCTTGCTCTACGTATTAATCAATCATTAACACAACTAAATGAAAGAATCAAGTTGATTCAAGGGACCCTAATAGTAACTTATTAAAAATTAGTGGGTCAGAATCTATGAACATCATAAAACTACTCGAAATAAGCAAGTTGGGTTGTGTGGAATCTTCAAAAATTACCAAATTTTACCAAAGATTAGGAGAATAAAGTAATATATATATGTATATGGTGACATAAGTTCAAAGTTTATTCTCCCCAAGTATTCATGTTGTTTATGTTATCAAATTTTTTTTTGTATTAATTTCTTATCACACCCTTATACGTATCACCGTCAATTGAAAAGAGATTTTCACATCCTTATACAAGGAATGATTCGTTAATTCCTCAAATTAGAAGATAGAGCATAAGTGATCATAAACTAGTTCAATTAACTCGTTAACTAAGATTGTAAGGGCGGACACTCTCGTACTTCAACTCCACTATACTATTAATAGTTGTGGGGAAAGCTTCTACGATAAGCAAGTGAATGGGGGCGGTGTGTGGCGAATAGAACGGTTCATCAAGCCATTTCTCGCCTCAACCCCTAAATACCATTTTTAATACCATTTCATCTATTATTGATATGAATCATTAAATAAAGTATTATCATCTTTAATACCATTTCATCTTGTTACCCCACGTTTAGAGGGCTAGCCCCTAGTGTGGTCAGCACCAATCGTGTTCGGGTCAGGAAGGGCGGGCTCATGTAGCCCATGCCGAATTAATCGTATTCTGGGTGGAATGATTTCAAAAGAAAATGGTAAAAAGAAACGAAATGATTATGAAAACGACATTGAAAACACCAAAATTTTGTCCTCTAATAAAATTGTTCAAACATGTCCAATCACAGAAGGAAACAGAATTTTAATAAAGATTGAAAAAAGGGTAACTTTCTTTATCAACACAAAGTTTTTGGCTACATCAGGTTCTTCAGGGTTTGGTTTGATGAGCAGTTTCACCATCAAAACATTACAAATTGAGTATCAATATAAATAATAATGTTTTCATTTCTTCATCACACTAAATATCTACTAACGATGAACTTGAACTCTTCAAAAATTATCGTGATACAGCTTCGCTTGTATAAACATGTTGACACAACCCCATGACTCAATCGATATTCCTCCCCTCCATCGCCTCGTACATCCTTGCCACTAAACAAAATATCAAAAAACTTGAAACATAACCCTTGAATGAAGTATTAGCCGAGATAAGTCGCAAGTAAATTGTATCAATAGAAATATCAAGAAATTTCATAACAACTAAACGAAAAGTGACGGAATCTCATCTGTGAGACATAATAGCATACCATTCGTGAATATAGACGAGATCTTATGACTATCCAAATTAAGCAATAAATGCATTCGTTATACATTTCTAACCTAACCCTAAGATGATCCATTAAAAATATAAAATTTAAAGAATAAGATGAAGGTTTCCATAGGCTTCTAGTGTTGAGACCAATTTAGATAGCAATTTAACCGATGGCTGAGAGAATTTAGGACTCCAGATGGCCTTTATGCATTAATTGAAGGACTCAAAGCTACACCTTTTTACCCATAAAATCTCATTGGAAAGGCTGATTTACTTAACAAGCTGACACCACGAAGCTAGCAGCAGGGCAACCACCAGAGGCCTAGCGATGACCGACAGATATTGATTGAGAGACACAGAGATCCACCAACGACTGCTGCAGTGAAGGAGAGAAAACAAGAACAATGACAACATAAACTCAGTAACCCATCAAATAAAGCTATCATCTTTTTCCTTCTTTTACAGTTCTACATTAAATTAAATTAAATTAAATTGTAACCTTAAATAAACAAAACAAAAAAAAAAAAAAAAAAAACATCTCAGAAGCTAATAATCAGACAGAAGAAAAGAAAACAGTCGTTTTCTTCTAAGATTTGGTTTGAAAAAGATGGTTAATGTAATAATAAGAAAAAGACAGGCATAGAAGAGAAAGGGTAAAATGGTAAAATACACAAACATAAATGAGTTATCTTTTTCTCTCTCTTTCTCTCTCTAGTCTAAAAGGATGGGAGAGTGTAACATGTCTGGGAACTTGTTGCAGCATTTAGACCGACACCCAAGAAGCTATGGCGTCGAAGCTCGTGTCCAGTAACCTCTTCTCTGTTCCTCGCTCTGTCCCTTCAAAAATATTCCATCTTTTCCAAAACCCTAATCTACAACACTCTTTTGAGAGGGAGACCAAGCACTAGGTAAAAGTAGTACAATATCTATTAGCAGAGGTATTAAAGAGGTTACAAATAGTATCAGAGGTATTAGAGAGGTTACAGATGGTATCAGAGCAAAACACTAGACTCTAGACCCTAAGCGTGTAAAATGTGAAATACCATGTCGATTCTAATAATTTGAAAACCTCTTCCTAGTAGAAGCGCTTTAGAGACAGTAAATAATATAGGTTAACGGTCAAGTAAATAATATACGTTAACGGTCAAGTTGAGTAGTAATCTCACCTGAAACCTTCGGGTCTCAGCGAAGAATCTGAATCCAAAACCCAAGCTAGCTTTCTACCAATAAAAACAAAAACAAGTTAAGATTTTGATGATTTATTTGAACAAAACGTTGAATTTGTGTAAGTGGGTATAGAATGAATGTTGAAGTTGTTCGAGATCTCGATCTCGAAGCAAAATTAACAGCCAAAAACAGGGAAAAGTGAGAGATTTTAAGAAAAAAAAAAAAAAAAAGGGTTCGAAAGGAAAGGGAGCTCCCTTCAGTCCAAGTACAGGAAGCTTAAGATTCAATTTGTCTCCCGCATCATTCACTCGTTTACTGAATCGACAGCCGATTGATTGACTCAGTATTTGAACGAATGAGTCGGCAGCTAATTAAACCCTACGGCCACCCATGAGTGGACTGAAGAAAGCTCTCTTAACCCTCACAAATTATCCCAACAACCAAAAACCCTAGAAAACAAGAGACACCCTTTGAAGGGTATTCAACAATTTTGGAGAAGAACCTAGCCATGGATCTCAGGCTGAAGAGGAAGAGGGGTTTATAAAGATAAGGGGGAGAGAGAAAGAAGAGAGAGAGAGAGAGATTTTTAAAGGAAGGAACAGAAGAAAATATTAATGGGAGACACCCATATTCTCTCTTCTTCCCTTTCTCTACAAATCTCTTTTGGATTTGGAATCCTTGTTGCTTACCTATGCATATGCCCTAATCTCCTCTATAAAAATCATAACTTTGCTCTAATTTTATTAATAACTAAGGAAGGAAGCATCATATTCTTTCCAATTTATATAATACATATATGTACATATGTACTATGGTATAGAGATTTTTTTGTTTGTGGATAAAATTAACTTCAAGGGTAGTTTAGTCTTTTAAATTACAAACAGAATTAAACTAGATGTCTGTCGATCAATCAGTCAAAAATTTGAATTTTGTTTTAATTACCTTTAATTTTAAAATTACATGTTTTATTAAATATAAAAATTGGATTTGATATGTAACGAACGTGTAGATTTTATCCACATTGGATTTTATACGGATTTTTTAAAGTAATAAAAAGTATTAAGAGTGTTAATTAAATAAATAATATGGTTAAGGGCTAGAGATGCTAGTAGAAGGCTAGTGTCCCTAGGGTTCATGTTTATGATGGGACAAAACTAAATAATTGTGTGTTTTTTTTTTTTTTTTTTTTTTTAATTTCCAGACAAAGAGCAAGTTAGAAGCATCAATCTTTTGTATATTACCACACAATTAAAACATAATTTTATCCTCTTATCTTTGTTGCAACTTGTCACTCAACCCAACACTACTATTCACGTCGGTAGAGGAGTATATACGGGCTATCGAACTCGAAATTTTGAGTTGATTAGATCGATAATATGAGTAACCTAAATAAAGTTCACAATCCAACCCTCTATTTTCGGATCAGGAACTATTTGACGATCTATTGTCTTTACTGAATAAACTTTACATGATATGTATCTGCAACACCCCAAAGAAAACGTGTCTACTAGAGAAAGGTTTCCACACCCTTATGAGAAATGTTACATTCCCTTCTCCAACCAAGGTGAGATCTCACAGTATCATAATTGAAACTACCTCTTTGCGTGACAACTTATGAAAAAACTAGTGAACGATAGTCATGAACAATTTGATACTTTAGCTTGACTAAAATGCCTCGTGCGTGCTTATATTACATAAAAATCGTGAACTAACACAGTTATTTTAGCCATCTTTGAATGGATTTGTGGGTTAAAGTTTGGTTCCACTAATTTTTATTTTCATCAATTTATACATTCTGTTTAAATGTCATGCATATAGTAATGACTCGAAACATATATCTGAGAATTGGACCACTTAAATCCTAACTTTAACGCCATATTTTAATCCCATCGCAGCTCTTTATAGAAAGTAATCAAAGAATAATGTATTAATTTAATAGCATAAGGGCAACACATGAGTATAAAAGCATGTGAAGATTTACAAGTCCAAAGACATTTAAGTACGGCTAATACACTGTTTGCTTTGTGCAGCCAAGTTGGTGGAAGTACAAATTCACATTATAAACTAATAGTAATTTCTTTTCCATTTCTGCAGGTGAAAAGACTAATCAAAAGTGGGCAGTGAATCTCCAAAAACAAAGAAAAAAACAAACATCACCAGAATTAGACGTCGGATTTGTGTTCTTTAACCAGCTTTACTAGCACGCCCACTTAATTCAAAATTTACCCACTTTCTTCCTTAAAATATAATTTCATCCACCAAAACACTTAACAACTCAAGAGATTTACAGATTTTTAGGCTAATAATACATGAATTAAGGTTTTGATTTAGCTTCCATTTCTGTTAATGAGAGACAGATAGCCAAGAAAAGTGATTCAAATGGTGGACAGAGGCCGCACCCACGAGCCACTACACAGGCAACACGCAGCAGTGTTAGTGCTGTTTGACTATGAAGAAGAAGATGATATGTTTTTGTTAAGAATTTGGTGTCGGACTCAGAATGGATCTGTCTGTTTAGTGCAACATTTTGAGGGCTCTTGTTTGGAGCATGCTCCCTCATACCTCTTCACAACCAACAACAACCAAAATTTGTGTGTTTTTTTCACTTGGGTTTCTTTAATTTTGTGTTTTCTCAAAAGGGTTTTCGAAAATTTTCGATCTTTGTTCTTATTCATTCCAATATTCTGGGTGGCTGTTCTTTCATTTGTGTTTTTTTTTTTTTTTAACCTTTTTACATGTTTTTGTTTAGGGTTTAGGTCATTTGATTCAAATTCTATTTTGATTCAAACAAACCTAACACTTGGATGTAAACAATGTTGGAAATTGAAATTTGGGAACTTGTTTGGGCACAATAATTAAAATCCTGTGCTATGGGAATAGATAAGATTTCCAAGATTCCCCAATCAAACATTTTTATGTGTTATTCATCATACAAATGTTATAGCATATTATCAAATTGAGCTAACATAATACTTTATATTCAGGATTCATACTCGATATTTCTATACTTTTCTTACGAATCGACCACGTAGTTCCAAATCACTGGGAATCATTTTAGTATGTTGTTTAGAAAACGCTCAATATTGAAAGGATCGAGAAAGAGAATTGTATTGTATGGTAGGGAATGGAATGGAATTCAAATGAAAAATAATGAGGTAAGTGAAGGGGAGAGACATAGAAGGGTGGAGTGGGGGAGCCACAAAGCAACCAATGGGAGAATGCATGATGGGGAAGAAGAAATAGACAATGTCTATGTAACTTTAATGATATCACATTGTCACTCACTTCCTGAAACAGTGTCATATCAACCCCAAAAGCCTGCCTGCCTTCCTGTTCATCTCTTCTTCTTCAATCTTCATTCATTCAATTGTTTTTACCCTTAATTTACCAGCTTCGATCCATCCATATCATAAAAATCCTTTATATCTGTGTTTCAATTTTAGGGTTTGTTGTACCAAAAATGAACTATTATAAGGATCTATTAGGAAGAAAGATTAGTGTGAATTTGTTGATTAATGATTAGATTAGGTTGGAGTTTAGTGTAAATAATGCAAAGATTAGGAAAGTGGCCAATTAGCATCTCCAATTGAGACTTTCAAAGATTTGCATTGCCACTGTTGTGATTCAGCTCATCAAAAACCAAATTTCATTGTCACATCTTGTCTGATTCTTATGTTCCCTCTCCTGTAATCATCCCCAATCTCATTGGTAACATAAACCATATGCCCTCTTCATTTTCTTTTTTATTTCCCCTCCCATCCCACGTCCATTAAAGTCTAAAAACCTCTTTCTAATAGACGCATTTTAAAAACGGTCAAACTAACGGCGCTATGTAATAGGTCAAAGTAAACAATATCTATTTTATGAGTGACCCAAAAGGTTCTTTTACTAATTCTTTTAAGTATTTTCGTAACCATGTCGTGCATTCTTAAAATCTTTCTCATTCTGATATAGTCATTAGTTCGTATATGCATCACAAGCCAATAACATTTAATGTAATTGTGAAAGGATTTTGTTCGAATGCTATTTGGAACGTTCGAGACCCAAATTTTCAAATTTTAAACGTGAGGCATTATATTTGAATACAAATAGGGTATAAGAAGAAAATAGATGGATTCTTGACCATCCCTAACCATGCAATTCAAATCCGACAAGGAATTAGAATTTTTATGGATAATATATAGTACATTGGGAGCATAAACCTTAATTAATATAAGGTTGATCCGAGGATTTTCTTGTACCTCATCAATTTGACAATTACGTTAATATATTTGGTTAACGGGGCACATACTTGAAGCTTTTGGGCCCATAATTAAGATACCTTTATTCTCCAATTAAATGGCTTGGTCAAATATAATTGGCCCTTAAATTATTGCCAAACGATCCTATGTAACAAATCAAAAAGGACAATATTTTTAGTGGTGAGCTTGAGCTGTGTCAGACACTGGACGATGCGAGACACTGATCATAGTAGACGGGTTTTAAAATCGTGAGACTGGCGACGATGCGTAACGGATCAAAACAGACAATATTTGCTAACGGTAAGCTTGAACTGTGACACTAATTGTCTTTAAATTGGCTTTTTTTAACAATTTTATGATAATATAAAATTGTAGAAATACGAGATTCGAGCAGCATTTAGCAAGAAGCATCCCTTAAATTCCTCGTGCTGAAATATTTTGGGAAATAAAAGAAATATAAAGTATTTTTAAAACATAAATATTAATTGATAAAGTGATTATGGCATCGGGTTTAATGATAGTTTAAGAGAGCACTTAGAGAAAGAGAGAAACATAAAATAATAAAGATATTATTCATTTGGGAAACCCTAAGTTGTAGAAGTATGTAGAGATTTGTTAATTTAATTCATATAATATAATAATTATAAGAATTGTACTTAAAAACTATACCCTATGTCCATTGATTCCCCTTTATTTGTTTGATTATAATTCACGTCTAATCACAATCTATGACTTAATTAATTTCATTAATGAATTCATTTTGCTGATTAGGCTTTGCATGCCATGCATGTGGGGTGATTAGTGGAGATGCTGTCCTGTTCCGTTTTCAGATGTTATTATTATTATTATTATTATTTTGCTGGTAAATATTATAGTTGACTTCTAATTATTTTAAATTAAGTTTTATATAAAATTACATTGGAATAAATATTTTTAAATTAGATTAGATTTTTATGAGTATTTTTGTTTTGTTTATTATTATTTTTTAAATATTTATTTTAAAGTTTTTTTTTTTCAACATAATTTTTTAATAAAATTTTGTTTAAATTTTTTTTTTATAGTAAATCAATATGTATGTATTTCGATGATTTCATAAGCAAACCAAATATGTTCTTTATGGTTTGGATAAATAGGCCCACATAGATGTCATGGGCCTGTTTATTTGGACCGGGAAGCTTCCATCTAAATTTGGGCCTATAAGCAAAAAAGCCCATTTCATCTCTAACTAAACTTGTACAGATTTAGTCTTGTACTATTGAAAAAAGCGAAATTACTATATTCTCCTTTCATAAACATAACCACTCGATCTTATTTACCCTGAGTTAGGTTGGAATTTGAGAACATATAATATAATAGAGCTAACGGCTCTTATGAGTAATAAATTTTTTTAGAACTCAATGAAAATGTTAAGACGAGATGAGCTGTTCATCAACACGGTAAATGTCAAGTGGTGATGTATACAGAGATAAAAGGGTTGAGGTGTTTTGTGTCACGAAAAATTGTGTAAATCGATTCGAATCAAACAAGAAGTAAATGAAAATAAGATAAATGGATAAAGAATGATTAGATGGATGAGAACACAAAGAAAATGGGAGTGATTAGATTAAGTGGTTTATGTGGAATCCATTGAGAAGGGTCCAAAAAAGGGATTTGCAAGAAGCATGAGGAGTGGGTGAAATCAGAGTGGACTAGACTTGAAAAAAAGCACTTTCACCACATATTGACTTTGTGTCTTGTTGGGTTATGTTGGAAGACAAGCATTAGAAGCTAACCAAGCTGTTCCATGGGACAAATAACAACCTCCAAAAACATGTCAACACAATCTTTTTTGCTTTTATGTGATTCAATGTCTCAATGCAACTCAATTAGCTTCATTCTTATCTCGAACATATGCATTTCCATGTGATCGGTTCTTCTTCTCCTCTTTTGCCCTACTTCTTGGCCTTTTCCCGTTCCAAACAAACCACCAAAATTCCATAAAATTTCTAAAATCACTCTCGAGTAAAATGTTAATGTCGTTTCTTTCACGAACATGCTCAAAAGAAATATGTTATTTGAGAAATTAGGTTTAAAGAGCCAAGTTGGGGTGCACATGAGTTTAGTTTGACAAAATTTCTCGACCAATTCTAAATTTCATGTACCTAAATAAATCAAATAAGGTTCACGATCATAAAGGATTGAGTTGAGTTGAAGTGCTAAGTGAATTTACTCTTAAGTTCTTCTCTCTAGTCACATGCATTCTAGAAAAATTTATAAGAGGTCACTCAATATACAATTACACTTAACTATAAAATTTATATGATTGAATCACCAAAAAGAAAGATTTCCATTATTGATATACATATTTCGAATGTGATATCGATACATTTAGTCATGTATTACACCCTTACTCAGGTGTCAGAGGTATATACATCTAAAATTTGATCCTTATCTTAGTCCCACAGCTAATTTCCGGCCAGCGGAAGGATATGTTCGCCAAGGTACATGGTTACGATGCTGCTAAGTGGGCCCCATCCCCATCTTTACCGAACAGTTGTCAAAATTATTACGTAATAAATTCTGTTGTTGATTTTTCTTCATAGAAAAAATGTTACTTTTTTAATAAACAAACAATATTAATTTGTTTTAATACTTTTTTAAGTTTAATTTCAACTATGCTAAAGGTAAAGAAAATAGTATTAACCAATTTTAAAACCTTAAATTTAATGCAATTAATTAACACAATTATCTAAATATAAAACATGGGAATAATTGCCACGTGTTCAATATAACAACAAGAATAATGATTTGTGAAATTCATTGAAATTTTAATAAATGAATTAGACTCCAACTACTAATAATAATAATAATAAAAAACATAAATAAATACGACATTAAAAAATAATAATGTTATTTATTATAATTTCGTCGGTGCAAAAACCTCCCAACTACTATGCTGTGGTACTAAAAAAAATGGAAAATAAAAATAAACCCCAAATATTTGTAGTAATTAATAATCGGCCCCACATTTCGTGAAACTCTCTCCGTCTCCATTTATGAAAATTTATGGCGTCCAAAGATGCTATGATTTATAATCATCATTCAATCCACAGTGGTTTTTGTTTGCCCTTTCTCCATTATTAGTTTACCGTTTTGTAATAATCATCAATTTATTTATTCTTCTCTTCAAAATCCCCAATTTCCCTCTGCGTGTAACAGACACAGGCGCCATTGCTGTTTTCTTCTTCTTCCGGGCTTCAATGGCAGCGGTTTGAAAGCGCTTTTCCTCTTCCCTTTTGGCAATATTTCTGCAATCTGAACTTTACTGCTTCCACTTTCGTATCGATGCTTTTTTAGCCACCCGTTACTGTGTTCATCTCGTTTGAATTTGATTCACATCGTGCCATTAGTTATAGAGAAATCATTGCACCTTCTTTTCTTTTTGGGCTCTCTTTTTTCAACCTGCATTTTGAATTTCTAGTTCGGATTTGTGAACTGCTTTTGCTTTTTTTTTTTTTTTTGAGCGACGGGGTAGCTGGGGGTTTCAGTTTAGATCTTGAGCTAATTATTAGCGTTGATTTGCTGCTTTTGCTCCGTTTTCGAGGCAAATTGTTTTTTATTTTCGCCTTTCTCGTTTCTTGATTGTACAGCAAAGCGAATGCTTAATGGAGTGACTGAGTAAACAACGAAAAGAAGCTTGGTTTCGAGTGAAGAACCCTCGCTAACTTCTGGAATATAATAAACCCCTTTTTGACTATGTTCTATGAATTCAAAACCCTTCTACTTTTCTCGACAATGTCTTTGGAATCTGGGTTTTTCGTTTCTCTTTTCCTTCACATTCCTTTCTCCCTTTTTATATAGATTTCAAATTTGTGTATCTTACCCATTTCTCTTCTCTGTTTTCCCTCTTCTGGGTTCGCTGCAGTTTGAACCATAGACGCGCGTGGAGGGAAACACTTCTGGGTTCGTTCTGTTCTCTACAGACCTCCGATGGAAGCTCTGTGGATTTTCAGCTTCGTTCTCGTTCTGGGGTTTGTTTTTGCGCCGATCAATGGCGACCCAGTTGAAGATAAGCGAGCTTTGCTTGATTTCGTGAAGAATCTTCCTCATTCTCGCTCTCTTAATTGGAATGCGGCTTCTCCTGTTTGCCATTACTGGATTGGTATAACTTGCAGTAAAGATGATTCTCGTGTTATAGCCGTTCGATTGCCCGGAGTTGGCTTCCACGGCCCGATTCCGGCGAACACTCTCAGCCGGCTCTCGGCGCTACAAATCTTGAGTCTACGATCCAACCGTATAACAGGGGATTTCCCATCTGATTTCTCAAATCTTATTAACTTGTCTTATCTTTATCTTCAGTTCAACAACTTCTCCGGGCCATTGCCTTCCAATTTCTCTGTTTGGAAGAATCTCACCTCTGTGAATCTCTCTAACAATGGCTTCAATGGCCGCATTCCTTATTCGCTTTCTAATCTTCCAGCACTCACGGGTTTGAGTCTCGCAAATAACTCTCTCTCAGGAGAAATCCCTGACCTCCAAATTCCCAAATTGCAGATTCTGGATTTATCCAACAACAATTTGAATGGGAGTGTGCCTAAATCATTACAGAGATTTCCAAGGTCTGTATTTGTAGGCAATGACATATCCTTTGATAGTTCTTCGCCAAACAATCCTCCCCTGCCCCCACCATTGCCTTTGTGGAATGAAAAGCCCAAGAATGCTGGAGGGCTTGGAGAAGCAGCATTATTAGGAATTATAATAGCTGGTGCTATTCTGGGGCTCTTAGCATTTGGCTTTCTGATACTTGTATGCTGCTCAAGAAGGAAGAGGGAAGCATATTCAGGGGATCTGCAGAAAGGTGGAATGTCGCCGGAGAAGGTGATATCAAGGACTCAAGATGCAAACAACAGATTGGTGTTCTTTGAGGGGTGCCATTATGCTTTTGACTTGGAGGATTTGTTGAGGGCTTCTGCTGAGGTGTTGGGGAAGGGGACTTTTGGTACTGCTTACAAAGCAGTTCTGGAGGATGCCACCACTGTTGTTGTTAAGAGGTTGAAGGATGTAAGTGCTGGGAAACGTGATTTTGAGCAGCAAATGGAGATTGTGGGCAGTATCAGGCACGAGAATGTGGCTGAGTTGAAGGCCTATTATTATTCCAAAGATGAGAAGCTGATGGTTTTTGATTTCTATGGTCAGGGTAGCGTCTCGGCTATGTTGCACGGTACGTTACCATTTCAATTATGTACCTTGTAGTTTCGTTATTTATGCTTGCCATCTTTACACTCTACTTAAGATTATAACTAGAATTACTATCTTTCATTGCATGCTCTATTTTGGTTGAATTAGTAGCAGAATCCATATGATTTTATCAACTTGTTATCATGAGCGAAGTTCATTTTGAGTTTGTTAGGAAGGACTTTATGTTAGAAGCCAGAGTTTGTCTTGTAAGCTGTGAATTCTTTTACGGAAATGGCTTAGCCTAACACTACAATCAGCTGTGTGACCGAAAATAAAGTCGAGATGGTACTCTGATACCATTTGTAATAGCCCAAGTCTGCAGATATTGTCCTCTTTGTGCTTTCCCTTTCCAGCTTCTCCGCAAGGTTTTTAAAACGTGTCTACTAGGGAGTAGTTTCCACACCCTTACAAGGACTGTTTCGTTCCCCTCTCCAACCGACGTAGGATTTCACAATTCACCCTCCTTGGGGACCAACGTACCCGCTAACACACCGCCTGGTGTTTGGCTTTGATACCAATTGTATAGCCCAAGGCCACTGCTAGCCGATATTGTCCTCTTTGAGTTTTCCCTTTCGGGCTTCCCCTCAAGGTTTTTAACATGCGTCTAGGAGGGAAACGAAACATTTCTTACAAGAGTGTGGAAACTACTCTCTCTTAGACACGTGTTAAAAACCTTGAAGTGAAGCCCGAAAGGAAAAATTTGAAGAGGAGAATATTTGGTAGCGGTGGACTTCGATAGTTTTCAGTGTTCCAAATGTTTATGCTTGCTTCTCCGAGTCATAAATGTGCCTTTTTTCCAGGTGAACGCGGAGAGGAAAAGACCCCATTAGATTGGGACACTAGACTGAGAATTGCAGTTGGTGCAGCACGAGGGATTGCTCGAGTCCATGCCGAAAATGGAGGGAAGCTAGTCCATGGCAATGTGAAATCCTCAAACATCTTTCTAAATTCTCAACAATACGGATGTGTGTCTGATCTCGGACTAGCAACCATAACAAGCTCACTCTCTCCACCTATATCCCGTGCTGCTGGTTACCGAGCCCCGGAAGTGACCGACACCCGCAAGGCAACACAGGCTTCAGATGTTTTCAGCTTCGGCGTGGTACTCCTCGAGCTTCTTACCGGAAAGTCTCCAATACACGCAACGGGTGGTGAAGAGATCGTCCACTTGGTGAGATGGGTTCACTCAGTTGTCCGAGAGGAGTGGACAGCTGAAGTATTTGATATACAGCTAATGAGGTATCCCAACATAGAGGAAGAAATGGTTGAGATGTTGCAGATAGCCCTATCATGTGTGGCCAGGATACCAGATCAGAGACCTAAAATGGCAGAAGTTGTGACAATGATCGAAACCGTTCGACCAATGGAAGCCGAGAATCGACCTTCTTCCACACATCAATCTGAAACTACAATGCCACAAGCTGTTGGGACAGAAAATTTAGCCTCTCAGTGAGTTTGGACCCAATTTGTTCTTATAGTTCTTACATCTCATTTAGTATTTACAAGTTTTTTTTTTTTCTTTTTCCTTTTTAGATTTGAATCTCTTTCTCAGATTCTAGTTTTGCAACAGTAAATGAACAAGTTCAGTTCATACTCGGCTTGTTATTTTTAGCTGCAATTCAAAGGCCAACAAATGGCAAAATTTTCCACCTAAAATAATAATATTTTGTTCTTCTCAAAATAAAAATAATAAAAGGATTTTTTAGTAATTCTTTAGGTACATAAAAATATATGGGATAAAGACAAGAGATTGGAATCTTTTTTTATTTCAAATTTAAAATAAAGTGCATCTTTGACTCGAGCAATAACATTTTTATTCATTTTTTTTAAATAGAGAATATTCTAAGTTAGAAAATTCAAAAGAGTCAACCATAAATTTAAGTTATAATATTCTTTTTTCTTTCAAATTTACTATTTATTATTTTAAACCTTCTAATTTAGTAATTTCAATTGGGTCAATTAAAAGAAAAAAATAAATCTCAAAATTTATACCAACTTTCTATAAATTTTGATAGCAAAATTAGATTAAATATTTTTTATAGTCAATCAAATTCATAAAAACTGAATTGAAAGACCAAAGTTTTATTTTTATAATCATTTAATTCTTTTTAAAAAAAAATTAAAAAAATTATGTCGTTCTATGATTAAATTTTCTACTTAGATTTCATATTTTTAAAAATAAAATATTTAAATTATAAACTAAATTTAAAAAATAATAATAAGTTTTTTAAAATTTAGTTTAATATTTTAAAATATATGTAAAAAGTAGTATTTAGATGTAATTAAAAAAGAAAAAAGAATAGTGGTTAAAGTAAAAATAATGCAAAGGATTAGGGTTCTAGGGAATTAAATATGTAAATAATTGGTATGAATATTCATGGTGGGGTCCACATGAAAAGACCAATCAGCTAAACGAGTCTACGGAGTAGAGTACACAGCCCCCACTCCCTCCCTTTCTCTGTATTTAGTTTATTTTTATATTTTTTGGAATATATAAAGTGGATTTGTAAATAATTGAAAATCCTCTCTTCTCTCAGGCAAAACAACAAACACGCAGGAGGATCTCAAGGTGAGCTTTCTATTCCTTTCTTCTCTTCTCAGCTTGTGTTTTATTTTTCCTTTTTTGTTTCTTTTGGTGTATTCATTTCTTCCTTCCTTGTTCTTTCTCTGTGATTCTCTACTCGAAACGATCTGTAGAGGTTCCACTCTTTTGGAATTTGGCGATGGCTTCGAAGCGGATCTTGAAAGAGCTCAAGGATCTCCAGAAGGATCCTCCTACGTCTTGCAGTGCAGGTTTCTTCTTCTTTCTAATATTTTTCACCGTCGTTCTCATCGCCTGTTTCCTGCCTGATTTACCTGGAGGCTTGGAAAAATTGAAAATCTACTTGTTTGATTTGTTTTGTTTTGTTTTTTTCGTGCAAAACTGGATGGAGCTCTGTTTGATGTTTATGTTCTTCTTTTTTGTTGTTGTTTTTTGGTTTTTAGCATGAGTGAGCGAGGATAGATCATGTTATTGCACGTTTTTAGGTTTTGGACATGTTAGGACTTTAGAAGATGGCAATTGAGAGTTCTGATCTTTGATTCTGACTGTTGTTGTTCTTAAACTGCCGTATTTGCTACAGGATCATAGTAACATTCCAATTTGTTCTAGCTTATGATCCTTGTGCATGTTTGCGACTGTGTGCTGAGCATTAATTTGTCAGTTTGGCGTCGTTTTTGTTTGCATATTGTTGGTGAACTTGTTACCAGTTTCCCTGTATGTGTTTAAATCATTAAGCCTCCTTCGATTCCTAATCATAAAGTTCAAGAATAATGCTGATAGAGAGAAGAAAGAAAGAATGAGAGAGGAATCCTTCTGTATTTCATTGCCAAGTATAATAGCATCCGCACAAGAGTATTTGTAGGCAAAATAACTCTCCAACTGCTGCGATTATTGCACAACTTCTCTCTAACTGATATGAACACGTCAAATACAATTCAAAAGCAGAATCTATACTTATTCTTACTTTGTTCTTGTCCCTAAACGTTTAAGTGATCTGTTTATATCAACTCTTCACTTATTTTTTCATTAATTATTTATCATAAATCTTTTTGAAATCTAACACTTGATCCTCTATTTCTAGCTCCAAGTTCTGTTATGTGTAAATATCCACAAAACACGTCTGTATTAGGTGTTTGTTAAATAATAGATATAAAAATTGAATTCATGGACCAAAATATTTTTTTTATATGTAACGTACAAAGACTAAAACTGAAGATTTATAAGAAGTGTGGAAGTTTAGGATATTTTGACATATTCAAAGTGGAAACTGAAAGTTACTGCCCCTGAAAATATTCAAGCTAATCAGAGAGTTATGTATCGAATGCTTATTGAGCCTTGAAGTTAACCTTCTATGTTTATAATTTCCAAGTGAATAGATCCGCAATCAGAATATCTTAGTAGTTAAATTTGCTCATCAAGGATTCTGCATCTATATTTTGTGTATCATAATTTTATTTAACGACCTTGATGACCTTATAAGTTTATAACTTCGAAGTCCTGATACATCTACAATAAAAATATCTCAGTAGTTAAGCTTGCTCATTAAGGATTTTGCATCCAACCTTTTTGTATCATAATTTTGAATTTAATTATAATTCTTCGTGTGAGAACTGAAATTTTGGATGTCAAACTTGTAATCAGCCTTCAAAATTTACTACTGGTGGAATAAGAACCACTTTTAGTCTTACTGATAAATTTTTTAGTGCAAGTCTTCACACGATGATATTACTTGTAAGTGGAACTGCTCGTAAATTTTATATTTTTCCGTCTTTTTTCATTTATGAATTTTATATTGCGACTTTTTCCCTGTTAGATCATATTTTTATTGTACCTCGTGTGACATAAATAATGGTTATAGAATTATCATGTTCACTTAATTTTAATGGTCTATTCAATGAAAATCTTTAGGCCCAGTAGCTGAAGACATGTTCCATTGGCAAGCAACAATTATGGGCCCTCCTGACAGTCCATATGCAGGAGGAGTATTTCTTGTCAACATTCATTTCCCTCCAGATTATCCATTTAAACCACCCAAGGTACGTAGAAGTGATATGCTTCATTTACACGACATCTTTTCTCTTTCACCTCTTTATGCCTCAATATCTTTCTTTTCTTTTCTTTTTTTTTTTTTTTTTGACACAAAACTAACTTTTCATTGAGATAACGAAAAGTTACGAGGTACAAAACTCTTTTTGAAGAATACAAAGGTCTCCTAGACAACTGAAAATTACAAGGAAATGAAACGAACTTTATATTAAATCCCGTTTAGAGAAATTTCAAAACTTAACCGCCCAACAAAAGGAGGTTGCTAAAATATTTTCCTTACATGCCTCATAAAGAAATCTCCTAAAAAAATTTTGAATCCTCTTTGCGACCAAAACAAAGAGAATTTTAAGAGCTTCCGTCTGAGAAACTTAAACTTCTTTTTTATTATTTATTTATTGTTTTTCATTTATTTGAAAAATAGGTTCCTTCATTTCATTGAATAATGAAATTACAAAAGGGCAAGATGCCAAAGGAATTACAAAAAAACACTTCTATTGGACAATAAGTGAAGCGATACTATAAATGTGTTTGAAATCTAACAGATTTCTTTGAACCGAAAGTTGGCCCGAACTTCTATGCACCCTTTAGCTTCTTTTACATATATATATATAGGGCCAACTTACATGTTTACTGCATACTTTTGAATCCTATCTCCATTTGGCTCTCTTTTTCGTTTCATTTGAAGTTGGTGATAAAATAACCATTAATTTCTTCAAATAATCTAAAAGACCAACCTGCGAAGAAGAATCAAAGAGGCTTTCTTCTTCTTTTCACTTGGAATTGGTGATAAACTAACCTCTGGTTTCTTTAAATAATCTACAAGACCAACCCATGAAGAATCCGTTGTTGAAACATAACTCCAAATTCAGAAGGGGAGAAAAATCCATGTTTGTCTCAAGCTTTCCTGTGCATTATCCCCAAAACTAGCAGCCTCTTTTGCAGGAAGAATTGCCAAGTTTTCCTCTTCCAAGTCTTCACTTTGGAATAAAAAACCGAGCTTACCATTAATGCCAAAATCCTCGTTATTTTGATAGCAATCATGGTATCTTTCCATTAATGCCAAAATCTTCAATATTCAAACGAGTTTGCAGTTTCAGAAACTACTTTAGTTTACTTAATAGTTTGATAGCGACCTTGGTCATGTATTATACAGATCTCACTCGCACATAATTTTGTGTTATGTTAACCAGGTCTAGAACTTGTGTATTTGCCAATGAAGGTTTAGGCCAACTATATTACTTCATTCTATCCAGTAAAATTATTCGTTCAATTTATAGTAATATATAATTGGTGGCTAAAGTTGAGCTCATTAACGCATACAGGTTGCATTCAGAACAAAGGTCTTCCATCCCAATATCAACAGCAACGGTAGCATATGCCTGGACATACTTAAGGAACAGTGGAGTCCTGCACTAACCATTTCTAAGGTTGTCACTCTTTGCATAACCGGGATTTATATGAGTACTGAGAAAAATACTGATTGCAAAGATTATTTATGCATTATTATCTAATGGAGGTTGACCTGAATTGTGTATTTCTGATGTTCTACTTGCTGTCTCATCCCGCCTGTCATTAGATGGGTAGCTAGGATATATGGCCCTGTTACTGCTGAACAAAACTTTCGGAATCTTTTTTCTGGAACGACTAAATGATGGTTAAGGGTGGGGATTATCCCGAGATGGAAGTAACATAAATACAAGGATATTAACTTTTATTAATATATACCCATTTGGAGTGTTATTGATTATGTTTCTCAAGAATGGTGGGAATAGTTTCATTTCTCATGATGATATAACTCGAGAAATGAATCTAACACGCAGTATTGATTAGGATGCTGATTCTTCCGTAATACCTCTTGGTTTGAATTACATAAATTATGCATGAGATATCAAGTGGATGCTATCAACTACCATTTCGGTTAGCACTGAAACATGTTATAATTCGCATTTCCTGCTGTTTGGCTTTGTTTTCTCCACTTAGACTTCTATGACTAGAAATATTTGTTTTCATTCGTACAATACACATGCATTGTTAAATTTAAGCATATGTTTATGCTTTGTCTCACAGGTGTTGCTTTCAATCTGTTCGCTGCTGACAGACCCGAATCCTGATGACCCTTTGGTGCCAGAGATTGCGCACATGTACAAGACTGACAGAAGCAAGTACGAGGCAACCGCCAGAAGCTGGACCCAGAAGTATGCCATGGGTTAGTGGCGCTGCTTAGTGTTAGAGGAGGGCTTCTTCCCAATGGTTTTTCCTTGAATTATATCTTTGAATCTGCCTCTCTTACCCAATGGGTTTGGTTATGCTTCCCTCCTGAAAAACACGGACTGTTCTTTACCTTTTTGTATGGATATAAAAAATTTATCCTTAACCGTGAGAGTTTATTCCAATAAAAACCCATTCGTGGACCTAGACCTGGACCTAAATCCCTGATGGAAAATCTATGGCCACTTGTTGCATGGTTTCAAAAAGATATAAATGGCTCGAATGTTATTTGGATTAAAATGCTTGGCTAAACGTATTTCTTGTTGATGTTTGTCTAGGAAATGTGTTGGTCATTTTCTTTTCTTTTCTTCTTAAGACTTGCTTGTCCTGATCTAACCAGGAGTTCATGTCAACTTTATGGATGAAGATTTTGATTGCAGAGTTGGATGTTTGAATCTTTTATTTCAAATTTTATTAATTTTTTTAAAATACTATTTTAATATTGGTTTTCGATGTTTTAGAGTAATTGCGTTTGGTCACTGTACTTATGTTATTGCCGTGTTGGTTAGTTGAAATGGTTATTCATATATGGAAATTATATTATTATATTTTAAATTGTCTTTAATGGTTAGCCACCTATGGAATGGTTCAAGTGGTTATTTACATTTAAAGGTAACTGTAGAATAAGCATGATATTCTTTTTTTTTTTTTCTTAAATTAATCATTGCAATTATTCTCTATCAACAGTCACTCTTCCTATTAAAACTATTGTCACATAGTAATGTAGACTTAGCTTTAGTAGTATAAGATGGCCACATTTATTGTTATCGAACTATTTGGCAAACATCCCATGTAAATTCATCATCATTTCATTCATATCAAATATTAATAAAACACCAATTAATTATATTAATGATCGCTAGTAATCTTGTTGATTTAATTTCTATTAACTAAAAACATGTCCAAATTATAACCTAATCACTTTTTTTAGTTCTAAATTTTGATTAAAATTTATTCAATTTGACTCTTTATTTAGTTAAGCTTTATAACATTATTAAACGAACAAATATCATTTCTTTCTTGTAGATGACCTCTTCCATGTTCATAACATTGTGTTGGGGCTTGGAAAATATATATATATATTTTTTAAATATAAACATTGTTATTTTGAAAGTAAATAAAAACATTTTGGTGGGTTGGAGAATTTTTGTATTTTAAAAAATAATAATTAAGAGGCAGCCGGCAAACAGGTCGTGGGAGGAAGTGGGAAATGCAGACCAGTGCTTCGCTTCACCTACTTCCCATAAAATCCGGCCTTCCGATGCCTCTGTTCAGACACCGCTTACTGTTCTTACAACTTGCCCTCCACAACATATATATATATATATATAATTATTATTATTATTAGAACGAAGTAACCTGCATTTTAGTCCGAAAATATCTATGATGATGTGTCAATTATTATGCCACGTGGGTTTGATATAATTTGACAGTACCTAATTTAATAATATTTATAAATAAAATTTAAAAATTAGACTGTGGGTAGTTATTAATGGCAAAATGATTCCTTTATGATTTGCAGTGAATAATTAAAAAGTTATTGGTGAGGAAGTGGGAGAGATATGGTTCGGTGTTGCTGTCATTTCCAATTTAGTTTGATTGAAGTCGTAACTAATGGCTTCGCCTTCAACATATTTATTACCTCCATAACTTTTTACTAATTACTAACTGTCACGTGTATTTACCTTTTCAATCTTAATTACCATTAAACTCGTGAGATCTCACATTAGTTAGAAATAAGAATAAAATATCATTTATATTAGTGTAGAAACATCTTTCTAACATATTTTATTTTAAATTTTTTTAGGGGAAGCTCGAAAAAAAAATTTAAATAAAATAATATTTGCTAGCGGTGGATTTGGGCCATTACAAATGGTATCAAAGTCAAACACATGGCAATGTGCCAAGGTGGGGGTGAACATTAGACAATGTGTCAACAAGGACACTAAATGTAGAAACCTCCATAAAGGTATAGAAACCTCAATTAGAGTGAAGTTAGTGCCAACGAGGAGAAGTATTCCATAGGCATCATTGTATTCAAATTTTTAAATTGAAATTATAAAATACACAATTATATTAAAAATATAATAAATATATTATTACAAAATGTCATTTATTAATAGTTTGTATATATTTAATGCGGAGAGAATTATTGTTTTTTTTTTTTAATAAAATTATTGGAAATCATAAATATAAATGGACAAAAAAAAGGCGTATTAATGGCAACTTAAATTTATTTAAAGACGGTGAGAGTAACAGCACTAACATTTATTATTTTTATTTATTAATTTGTGTCCTAAAAATGGAGTCCCTACAGCCCTGGTTTAAGGCTCCTTGGTCCACTTTTCAATTTAATATGATTTTTCCACTAACTTTATAAAATATAGTATTTATTACTATAATTTAAAATCTCATTATTTTATTAATTCTTTTACCTTAATATATATTAAAAAGGCCTATCGTTTCATCAATTATTGTGGGCTGATTCTATAACTAAGTTTAGAGCGAAACTAAAAACCCTATTTCCTAAAGCCCACTTTTGCAAACACACAAAAATTCCCTTTCCTCCTTTACACCTAATAAATAAATATCTCCACGTCTTCAATCGAACAGAACAACCAAACATTTCTTATTAAAATGTGAAAACTTCTCTCTAGTAGACACGTTTTAAAACTATAAGCTTAGCAACAATATGCAACGGACAAAAGCAGCAGTAATTTGCTAGCAAGGACGCTGGGCTGAATTATGAGATTAAATGTTGGTATAACCTTCAAGCACTAAGTGCGGTGCCAACAATGATACTGGGTCTTTGAGGTAGATTATGAGATCTCATATCGATGAAAAATGAAAATGAAACATTTCTTATAAGCGTATGTCAAATAAATAAATATATATATATATATTTTTTTTTTTTTTTTGCAGAAGCCACGTCAGCGACTGAGGCTCACATGAGAAAATATTGTGTTGTGGAGTGGAAAAGCGTGAAAACCGCCGGTTTAAACTTTTTTTTTTAATTTTTTTATTTTTTTACCCAAACGTTTAGTGTCTGTGGGACCCACCGTTTCTCTCTCTTCATTTAATACTCTCCGTATTTCGAGATACACCGTACGCATCATATTATTTTATTCTTCAAAACCACATATTTTTTTAAATATATAATTAATTTAGGTTACATTCTTATATTTATAATATGCTTCATTTTGCATAATTAATCACACCGTATACTATAAAGTTTCTAAAAAACTACATATCACTAAGTTTCTTGACAAACATTTATATGATAATGTAACAATGTATAATTTAATTTAATTTAATTTAAACAATATGGTAAGGCCTTAATTAATGGATCTAGGACACCGTGCTTATTTGACTTGCAAACATTTATTAATATTCTGCATTTTCGTGGCTCAAAGTAACACTTTTTTTGACTTATAATTAATTATAAACCATATTTACATTAAATAATTAACTCAAAATATGGCAACTTGTTTGTCTCCAACACCCATCAACTCTATGAAAAACAATTATTTTTATTTTTTTTTTTAAATAAATAAATGGTCTATTCAATTGTCTAAACCAAAACGACATGTCGAATTTCCCATCCGAAGTACTTACCTTTTCCTTATTTTTTGGTATTTAAATACACTTTCTTATTTTTAGTTTGGTATTTTGTCTTTGTACCTTCCCAATAAAAAGAAAATATGTCATTTCCATCTATTCTCTAACCTTCCAAGCAATGGCTTGGTTGTAAATTCTTCCCATTTTTCATACGCCCATAGATATTTTTGTTGAAATTTACGTGATAATTATGTATGTTTTGTGTCTCTACCTAAGACTTCATATCAGTTAGAGAGTGGAACGAAACATTTCTTATAAACGTGTGGAAACCTCTCTCTAATAACCATGTTTTAAAACTGAGAAGTGAAACCCAAAACGGAAAACTTAAAGAGGACAATATTTGTTAAAGTCATACACTGGGCAGTGTGCCAATAAGGACACTAGACTCCTAAGGGAGACAACATTTTTTTATAAGAGTGTGAAAATCTCTTCCTAACGTTATAAAATCTTGAATGGAAGACTAAATTTTTATACTAAACATTTACGACTTGTAATTAATGTTACTATTTAAACATAACAGGGATGACTATATCGAATGAAATTATGAAAAAACTATATATATAAAAATACACTTTTGATTTAAAAATTTGAATAAAAAAAACCAATCTTATTTAAAAAATATATATATTATTAAAAAATTGTTGAGTTTATAAAGCTACCAAAATTTGAAGGGATAAAAAGTGCATGCAAATAATCCCAAAGTACAAAGACATGATAAAATGGTCCAAAACATAGCCATTGCCCAATACAAACAAAACGCTCGACTATTTGAACCGTAATATAATAACCCAAGCTGTTGAAAATGAAACCTCACGGGCCAATCATTGAACGACACATGTCCCTCAGAATCCAAGTAATAATACTATTACGAGTCAACCGCATATTGGATTTTGGTCATCCTAATTTCTTTTTTTATTCACGTCCAATTAATTACAGCAATTAGGGAGACAAAAATCGCATAATCCGAGAATTAAAAAAAAAAAAAAAAAAAGGGTAAATAAGACCAGAAAGTATCAGACTGATAAACATGTAATATAATAACAAAACTACAAATAAAATTTGCCAAATTATGTACGACAATAAACATTGCCCTCTTTTTTTTTTTTTTTTTTTCTTCCCATTTTTCGATGTTATTAACACAAAATCACATAATGTGAACGCTCCCCGACCAATGCTTTCTAGCAGCTGGGTACAGTTAAGGCATCAGTAACATTTTAGGTCGATTATTATTTTACTTTAATTAAATAATAATTATTAATGAAAATATGTCACATTAGTTATATTATTACAAAAAAAAAAAAATTGTCTAACAATATAGTAATAAATTAAAAGATATCTACGTAAAAAATCCAAAATAGCTATAAAGCTTATTTTTCAAAACACAAATCTATAAAGTAATTTTTAAAAAGCAAACCCAAACTTTTATTAAATTCTTCCAAAGGTTTAACAGAGCGAATGGTTAGTTAAATAGTGCGGGTTTAATCCTTAATTAGGATGTAATTAAACGGTCATTAAAGTAATTAAGGGTGAGGGTGGCTATGTCGTGGTGGGGTTTAATTGTTTTTAGTCAAAGTAGGACTGAAAATTGGTCTCTGCAAGTCACGTGACGCTTTTTTTTTTTTTTTTTTTTTCAAATTAAACAAAATCTTTTGCTGACTCAGCTCCACCCCTCGTGGGTCTAGCCTCCTGCTCTGCCACGTGTCACCACCATGCACCCCCTCCGATTTATGCGGCGCTTCGTTGCACTACCTCCGCCGCTTCCCGACGGCGCCACCCGTCGGTGATCTTTCCCGTTCCCAGATATTTAATATAAAATACTAATGTTTTTTTTTTTTTCAAAAAAATTAATATAGAAAATAAAAAAATGGGTATAGGAAAATTGGTTTACTTAGGGTTTGGGATCCTATAAAAATAGCTGGCTTCGATTGGTCACTGTGCTTTTTCTTCTCTGCATCTTATCGTCTCCTTTGCCTTCACTCACTCACTCCATTGCCCGCCATTACTTTTCCTTCGTCTTCTTCTTCCTCCGCCATTAATATCTTTCAAGGTCTCTGAAAGTGAAAACAGCCCTTTTGTTGTGGTGGGTTTTAGCTTTGGGGGTTTTCAAGAAAGAAAGAGAAAAACAATTTGGCGTCCTCTTTGTGTAGGCTCCTTTTGATTCATCTGTTTCTCTGTTTCTGGGTTTTCCCAATTTTTGGTCTCTGTTTCTGGGATTTTTTGTTTTTTGTTTGTTTTCTTTTTCGTTTTGGGTGTTTGTAGCTTCATTCTCACGCTTGCACACTTCTTCAAATCCCTTTCCCTTTCCCTTTAGGCTTTAGGTGTCCCCCAACTTTTCTGATAAATTTCTCGTCCTTTAATGGCTTTTTTAAGACGGGTTTTTATATCTCATTAATGCTGGGTTTCACTCCGTTTCAGGGCTTACTTTTTCCATCTTTATTCCTTCTTCTCTCTGTCTAATCTCTCAAGTACTCCATTCCCTTTTAATCTATCCCCTGTTTTTTTCTCTGTTTCATCTTTCTCCTTTGCTTTTAATGAGAATCTGATTCATTGAGCTCTGTAATGAATATGGATTTCGACTCTGTTTTTGACCTCCCTGTTAAGTTCACCGAGCATCGTAACCATGTTAAGCACTCTTCAATGCCGGAAATTACGCCGAGAGTTGTACGAATTTCCTTCACTGACGGTGACGCCACCGATTCCTCCAGTGATGATGAGAACGAAATGTTTGGTCGCCGCAGAGTGAAGAAGTTTGTGAATGAGATTACGATTGAGCCGTCTTGTTCTGGAGAAGGAAATGGAATCTGGGGTGTGAACAGATCGGCGAGAAATGGCCGGAGACGGTCGTCCGGGAAATGTGGGGTCTCGTCCAGGAGTCGTCGGTCGGTGAAGATGCCGGACGGGAAGAAGTTCCGCGGTGTGAGACAAAGACCGTGGGGAAAATGGGCTGCCGAAATCAGAGACCCACTGCGGCGCGTACGGGTGTGGCTGGGAACTTATGACACGGCAGAGGAAGCTGCCATGGTTTACGACAACGCCGCCATTCAACTCCGGGGTCCCGATGCACTGACCAATTTCACCACCCAATCGCCCAAAAAATGCTCCGCCTACGACTCCGGCGAAGAGTCGAACAACAACATTTGCTCTCCGACCTCAGTCCTCCGGTGTCCATCGCCTTCAAACGAAGAGGACCAATCTCAACTCCCCGGCGAGCCAGACAACTCGTCCGTATCGGAAAATTTCTCGTCGGAGTTCTCAGACTTCTCGAGCTACTCCGACACCTTCATTCCAGACGACATTTTCGCCTTCGAAACTTCGATTCCGACCTTGTTAGACGACGAGATTGGCCTACATCACCAAACTAATTTCTTCGGCGATGACAGTTTCTTCAACGGCGTGTTTCATAGTCCCATCGAAAAAACCGGGTTCGGGTTCGGGTTCGAGTACCCTACTCCCCCTACGGACGACTTCTTCCAAGACTTCAGCGACGTGTTCGGTTCGGATCCTCTCGTTGCCCTTTAAAGCTTACCCGTCGCCGTCCATTCCATTTGTCGGCGAAGATTTTGCTCCGGCCATGACTATCGAAGTTTTATTTTATTTTAATATTGTTTTAAATTTAATTTTGTAATTTTTCAAGTATTATTATTAAATCTGAATGAGAGAAGGTCTCCGTTAGCGGTGATGGACGAGTTTGTCTACGTGTTTAATTCCATTTTCCCGTTCCGTTTTTGCACCGTTTTTTCCAGAGCCACGTGTTTATTCACGTGACCGGCACGCTGAGAAAAAGATAGAACCAGAGTTCAGAGCGTACAGAATCGCTCCAAGCTTTTTTTTTCTTCTTACAAAAATATTAATACACGTGCAGAGCACACGTGCTAGTGGACCAAGTGGGTGTGTACGTTAAATGACCTTTGTGATTTTGGTTGTTTATGTTTATGGAGATGTCAGTTTTATTTAATTATATAAATTAACGTTGAAAAGCAATATTCAATAGAGGAATTAGAAGCCATTATTCAATGTATATTGACTTGAAACATGAATTAGGATCCGTAAATACTAAATTAATAATAATATTAATAATAATAATAATAATAATAATAATAATAATAATAATAATAATAATAATAATAAAGGATAATTGCGATTCCCAAGGGAAATAGAGGCCTACGGAGCGTAGGGAAGTTGATAATGGGTAGGCACAAAATTCCAAAGGAGGAGGAGGAGGAGGAGGAGGAGGAGGAGGAGGAGGAGGAGGAATGAAGGGAAGAGATTGAATGAATCAGAGCCGTACACGTGTGTCTGTCAGGCTAACGGTTTTTCCAGTCCCATTTTCTCACCACTCAATTGGAGGGACCCCCACCACCTCTGCCTGCTTCCTTCACCCTCTTCACCCTCCTTTTGTCTCCCTATGCCCACTTTTACTATTACAACCTTCCCTTTTGTCTTTTCTTGTTCTTTTTTCTTTTGGTAAGGTAAAATAATTTCAACCATACAATTTTTTTTTTATCTTTTTACTTTTTGTAAATTTATTGATTTAATTTTTGTACTCTTATTATGATCAAAATATAGATATAAGAGGCAAGGTGTCCCCTAGAGCAACCATATTAATATTAATAAATGTATATTCTTACTTTATAAACACTAATTCAATCTCATTAAATACCTTCCCTTCGTTACACTTTAATTATTTCACCATCAATTAATGTAAATGGGAATATTTTAATTCTTTTTTTTTTTTACCACCGTCAAAATAATTCAATTATCCACGTATGTTTTGTTATGATTCAATATCTTATTAATCTTTCATTTGCTAAAAAAATTAACGAAAAAAGATGTCCAGCTGTTGGGCCCACTAAAGATATGGGCCATAACGTTGTATTCGATACGTCGTCAACCATGTCGCGACGCATCGGATTGTGAAATTGATAGAGTCACGTGGGCCCATCTGGAGACAATTTCTGATTCGGGCCCATATATCAGGCCCGCTTTAAATATATATATTGTTCTGAAAAGCCTGCAACTAAAGTCAGACTTTTGACCAACTTGACCATTTTCAAGAAGAAATCAAGCGTGTGGGCTCGCACGTGCGGAACAGTTTCCTAGAAAATTTCGAGTTCGAACCTGGAATCTGCGAATACCTCTTTTTACCCCTTTAGCCGCAGCTTTGGTTTCCTTTTTTTTTTTTTTTTTAATCCAAATGCGCCTTCCCATTGTTTTTGTGATTCCTTCATAAACAAGCTGCAGCTAGCTCACTGGTTTTGAAATCCACTTACTGTTCCGCCATGGATGAAGCTCAAGCTCAGCCGGTTTGCGCTCAAGAAGCTCTCGATTTGCTCAATTGCGTTACGGAGTCTCCGTTCGATCAAGAGAAATGCTACCGTCTCCTTCATTCTCTGCGAGAATGCGTGCTCAGTAAGGTATTCGTTTTCTCTATTCAATTTGCCCTAACTGTTCGTGTTTATTTCGATATTTGATGAACTCAATTGATGCTTTGTTTCTTTACGGAATTTTCGAATTAGATCGCCTTGCACTCTGAATAGGATTTGCTGAGTATCGATTGATTTTTTATTCTATGGAGTTCGATTGTTATTCTCCGAGTCGTGATTGATATTTAATTTATATTTCTAGGTTTAGATTAGGATTCGTGAAATCGAGGATTATGCTTGAAATGATAATCTAGTGTTCTGGAATGATCTTTGGTTTCACAATTTAGGATATGGCAGGTAATTGTAATTCACTTCTCACTGCAACGCTGATTAAAATACTCAAACGCGTGGTTTCTTGATTTGATTTTTTGTTCGGATTGGCTTGAACTTTTTGTCCTCAACATTCCAGGCACATAGATTACATAGATTCACTTAAACGCTTAACACTTGCTTCACATTCATATTCATATTTGCTGTATAAGCAACAAAATGTAACTGTTGTTTTCTTTTCCTTGAATTTGTTGCTTCATCCTTCGCCAGAAAGTGAAAAAGTTCTCGTTGGCTGATGAAGAACGAGCAAAACCAAGTGGTAAGAAGAGCACTTGAAGGAAGCAATTGAAGTTTCCATTTGTAGGAGACATTGTCTTATTTGGGACTGAATTCTATCAAAATGATGACACCTTTGAATTCCTTCATGGAGTTAGTTCCAAACAAATCCAATAAATTTTGTTGAAGTTGAAAGAATTATTTTGGGAATCTTTCTAGCAGATCGATCTCTGTTGTTTGTGAGCAATACATTATTCTGGGAAGCTTTTTTACTCTTTAGAAAAACATCATCCAACCACTCAACATTGGAGCATTGAGGTAAAAGAAATGATCATGGCATCAATTGACATTAAACTGCAAAGAAAAAAGAAAACAAAAACCCCACCTTTTTACATTGGAGCTCTCGGGATTGAATTTAATCATTTTGTGCACTAATTTTACAAACTGATTGGAAGCTCTGCTAAATGAATAATGTAAGTTAGCAGCAACGCCAACAACATCAGCACGTACGCTATTCCTTGGTCTAAGCTCGTCCCTGCAAATTTCCAAACATAGAAATTAATTACTAGCATGTTCTTATTTTTTATTTGTTCTCAATAATAATGAAATGAACAAACCATCGCTAGCAATGGGAGGTTGGGCTGGAGACAAAGAAGGATCAGCGGCGGAGGCAGGGAAAAGCATAGCCAAAACAAAAGCAACAGCGACTAAAACGCCATAAGGGACCTTAATATAAGCAACGACCTCCATTGTTATTGGTATGTAGTGTTCGACGACAATTAATCTCCCTCTCCGGAGAGGCGCAGGAGAGAGAGACTAATACACAAACTGAATTACTCAATCCCGAAGACGACGATGGCTGCTCTCCACGGCGTTGCAATGGCGGTGTGGCTTTCAACCAATCCAGGGTCTGGGTCTTATACCCGCTGCATGCTTCGAACGGCATGGCCGGAAATGTTGCAGCTACTGCATGTTTCCCCACGCGACTCGGTCATTTTGAGGCCCTCATCCATCATTACTCCTTTTCCCTTTTAGGCTTTGTTTGAATGAGTCCCTGTGGCTATTTGAGGTGACCCTTCTTAATCAAATCGAATATATATGACAATGGTCTCAATGATCAAATTATGCATCTGGAATGAGACGATACAACTTAAAATCTCACTTATTTTCTTCCATTGATTTGATAAGAAGAGAATTATACTAATATAGTGTTCTATTTTCGTGCCCACGTAAACTAAAAGCGTTAGCTAGTTGGGCAGCTGAGTTCTTCCGTGTTGGAGAATATGGTTGGTTTGATCTCTTGCACATAAATATTTCGATCAAGAAAACCTCTCTGATTGAAAGAGCGGATTGAAAATTCAAAAACATTTTGCATAAAATTGAATGGGAATGGGAATGTTAATGCATAGGGATGCCGTGGATGAAAGGAAACAAGTAATTTTCATATTAAATGCATAACCTACTCCAATACGGCTTCTTCTTTCCCCCATTAAATGAGAGTTTCTTTTAATCACATCTCTACAATTAAGTTTTATGAACAATAGTTTGATACATTCATAAATTTTAAAACTTTAAAAAATTATCAAATTCTCAAGAATTTATTAGACACTTAAATATTTAGAGAATAAACTTATAATTTAATCTATATTTTAAAAATATTATATATAATTATATTCACTGTTTTAAAATTTTGTTCATCGACTCTTTCACATATTCATGAATTCGAGAACCAAGAAGAATGATATAATATACTTTGCTTAATATTTTACAATATTTTTCAACATACAACATAACGTTTCAAGTGCAAAACTTGAAGACGCTCTTAACTTTTCACATGAACACACTAAAACTTGACTTTTCACACGAACACACTAAAACGCAGTAGCTAACAAATACATAATTAAACTGGATGGATTTAGGACTTAGAGTTTAGGGTTTGCGGTTTTTCATAACGATCCGTACATTTCACAAGGCCAAAGAAAAGCTCCCATGGCGAACTTTCGCTTCTGGGCGACGTCTCCAGCCACCGGGAGGCCATATTCTTTGAGAAGGCAGTCCAGTTTCCACTCCGCCATGCCCTCATAGTCACTCCTCTTGTACTTTGGGTAGTGAAGAGGCATCTGAAAATGATCCAACTGCTTGCTGATCACTCGCTGCTGTTGCTGCTGCTGCGGCTGCTCGGCCCCGATCATGGCGTACCGACCAGTATAGACCCAGCTCATTATTCTGCTCATTGTTTGAATCTTTCACTTTGTCTTGCAAGTGCAAATGGTGGTGGAAAGGTTGGCTTTTTATAGCCCTCATGGGATGGGTGGGGGAAGAATGAATGAATATTTGAGTGAAAAATCCTAAAGAATTGAAAGATTTTGAAAGGTATAAATAGTTGGTGTAACAGTTTTGGCTCAACGCTAAAAGATATTATTTTTTTTGGGTTTTTCCTTTCGAGTTTTCCTTCAAAAATTTTAAAACGCACGTCTGTTAGGAGAAGTTTCTATACCTTATATAGAGTGTTTCGTTATCCTCTCCAATCGATGTGCCATATCACCAAGGCTTCAAATTGAATGCAATTGTTAGTATTCATCACTAAAAATAAATGCAAGATGGGATGATTGAATGGTATGAAACATTTGGGGCCTCATATTTTGAAGCTCCTCTTCCCTTAACCACACAAACTGAACTAACAATTTGACTAGTTGCAGCCTTCTGTGTTGATTTGATGTTGAAAATGTTCGTGGAAGTTGACAAGAGAGTTCTAGAGAGAGTAAGAGAACGCTCGATAGAGCTTTGTGGTTGAGACGCTCGTGTTGAAGTCCGAGAATTTATTCAGAGAAGTTGATAGGTTATTACGATTCTTTAACGACTTAAATCTCTACTCTTAATAAATTATATGAATGAACCGAGGCTATATCCGAGTAAGAAAGATCTTGAGGATAAGATGACTAAGAAATACTTAAAAATGAAAGTTATTACTTTTTCAATAAGACCCATCTCTCTTTTCAGTAACTCAATCTTAAGAACTTCATAGTTAAAGGTGCATTACTTCGAACAAGTCTATATTGAGTGACATCTTGAGCACTCTCGATGACTCAATTAGATGAACTTCATGGTTAAATGTCATAGAGATAGTTTCCATACTCTTATAAGAAATGTTTAGATCCCCTCTCAACTAATGTGAGATCTTGCAATATGATTATGATCTAAACGGGCCTAATCTAGTAATCTAGTTCTCTTCTCGCATAATCTAAAAAGAAATTGAACAATAAGAAGGTCGTGTAATATTTTTCTTTAAAAGATTATTAATTATTATTTAAAAAACGAGTAGAATTAATTTTTGTACTAAAAAAATATTTAATAAGTATTTTTTATATATAAATTATGTTCATCAATTTTAATTTTGAACTTAAAACTCTAAATTTAAACAAATAACATAAATTCTAACTAATTTGGTCACAATTCAGGTTAAATTATATATTATACATAAATTTATTGCATGTATTTTTACCTTTTTAATGTTGTGTTTCTTTCGGTAAAAAACACACACGGACACAGACAATAAATTTACAGAGATTTTACAACCAATAACAGAATGAGCTGTCAGTCAATCTAATACCTTTTTTTTTTTCTAATAATTAATAGTTGTTTTTGATATTTATCACGAAACGCCACCGTTTCGTCTCCACTATGTGCGGCAGTAGCGAACCAAAACGACGCGTTTTGAATATTTGTATATTTATATATAAAAAGGAAATACGAAAGCCGCGGGAACACGTACTATAAGTGCGTGCAAATAAAACGGAATTTCAACGGCCACGCCTCCATTTTTCTCCGACAACACTTATTCCCCCTAAAAAAAACTGCTTCTTCTTCTTCTTTGTTCTTTTGATTTCATTAATTTCTCGTTCATCTTTCGTCCAATTTGTCGTTACAGTATCCGACGAGAAACTGCATCTTGAGATTTCCGTTGTGTTTTTTCTCTCGGTTTCGTAGCCGTTTTGTCAATGTAATTACACCGTTCATTCATCAAAAACCCCCCACCAGGTGTTCGATGAATTGCCCCAATGAGGATTTGATTCTCTAATTGGGGTTTCTTCGTTGTTTCTTGCTTGTGATTCCATTTTCGTTGCTTTTGGATGGTTGGTTCTGCAATTACAGGGGATTTTCGAAGTGAAAGGTATTGCGTTTTCTTTTGATTGTTGAGATTTTGTGAAGTTCTTGACTGTTTTCATTTAATTCTGGGGTTTGATCATTTTTCTTGATAATAGAGGTCGGTTGATTGTTGTTTTGGAACATTGGGATTTCTGGGATTTCTTTCCTCTGCTTATAGCTTCTCATTGTCGTGTGGTTGAATCTGTAGGATTTTAATTGTGGTTTGGGAGGCGGTTTTGTGTGATTTGGGGTTATCTCATTAACGGAATCTTTCTCTCTGAGCCGGGATGGAACAATTCCGGCGTATCGGAGAGGTATTGGGAAGCTTAAAGGCTCTTATGGTGTTGCAAGATGATATTCAATTCAACCAGCGTCAATGCTGTTTACTGTATGATTTGTTTAGTTTGGCTTTTGATACCATTGCCGCAGAGATAAGGGATAATTTGAAGGTTGAAGAGAAGAACACCAAATGGAAAGCTCTTGAACAGCCTTTGAGGGAACTTCATAAGGTTTTCAAAGAAGGGGAGCTTTACATTAAACACAGCATAGATTCCAAAGACTGGTGGGCTAAACTGATCAGCTTCCATCAAAACAAGGACTGTATTGAATTCCACATCCACAACTTGCTTTCCTGCTTTCCTGCTGTCATTGAAGCGATCGAGACGGCTGGAGAAATATCGGGGCTTGATCAGGACGAGATGCAGAAGAGAAGGCTTATACTTGTAAGGAAATATGAGATGGAATGGAATGACCTCAAACTGTTCCATTGGAGATATGGGAAACAGTATTTGGTCCCTCGAGAAATACGTAACCGATTGCTGTGTGTTTGGAGAGAAGATCGATGGCTGATGGCTGAAGCACTCAAGGAGAAGATCAGTTCATTGGGAGCAGCTGGTTCAAAGAATGAGCAGCGGCTTGGGGAATTCTTGATAAAGAAATTGAACAACTCGGAGCCATTGAATGCAAAGCTCCTCCCGAGTTCAATTTTGTTAGGAACAAAGGATTATCAGGTGAGGAGACGGCTGGAAGGAGGGCAGTACAAGGAAGTCCAATGGTTTGGGGAGAGCTTTGGACTGAGACAGTTCATTGCAGAAACTGAACAAACAAATTCTGAGGTTCAAACTCTTTTATCACTTTCACATCCTAATATTTTGCAATCCCTTTGTGGGTTTTTGGATGAGGAGAAGAAGGAGTTCTTTCTTATAATGGATATGGTTTCCAAGGATCTTTCTTCCTATATGAAGGATAATAATGGAGCCAGGAGGAAGATCTTGTTTCCTCTCCATGTTTCTGTTGATATCATGCTTCAAATCGCAAGAGGCATGGAATATCTTCACTCCCAATTGATGTATCATGGAGATTTGAACCCTTCCAATGTGTTTATGAAGCCAAGAAACTCCTCAGAAGGCTCTTATCTCGTGAAAGTTGCTGGCTTTGGTTTATCATCAGTCAAGAATTCATCTCCCAGAAACTCAACCAACCAAATAGAAACTGACCCTTTTATCTGGCATGCCCCAGAAGTCATGGCAGAGAAAGAACAACATGATCCAGGAACAGTTACTTCTTTCAAGAAGACAGAGAAAGCAGATGTTTACAGCTATGGAATGCTTTGTTTTGAGCTTTTGACTGGAAAAGTTCCATTTGAAGATGGTCATTTACAAGGGGAGAAGATGAGCCGTAATATCAGAGCGGGAGAGAGACCCCTTTTCCCATTTCCAACTCCCAAATATTTGGTGAACATTACTAAAAGATGTTGGCATTCTGACCCTTCTCAGAGGCCGTCTTTCTCTTCCATTTGTCGAATTCTTCGTCAGGTGAAGAAATTCATTGCCATGACGAACCCAGAAAGCAATGAGCTCGAGCTGCAAACGCCTAACGTTGATTACTGCGACGTTGAAGCAGGGGTTGCAAGGAAGTTCTGCTTAGATGGGGTTGGAGATTTGTGTTCTGTTTCATATATTCCATTCCAAATGTTTGCTCATAGACTTGCAGAGAAGGAGAAGACGAGTCCAAGCAAAGCCAAGGCATGGGACTCTGCAAGTGATGCGGTCTCCATTAGCAAGGATGATTGGGCATCCATTTACAGAGATGACACAGCTTCTGTAGCAGAAGATCCATTCGCCACCATCCCTGCAAGTGAAACAAGATCCACTTTTTCTGATATAAGATCTGTTTATTCAGAAGCTCCACCCAAGAAAATGGGATCCATAAGGAAACATCCAGACACAAAAATCAGAAAAGGCATAGGTAAAACTTTAGTTTCCGTTTATTCATTACTTTATGTTGCAGACAGATTGGCTATAACTGAAGGTTGTGATTGGTTTTACTCAGGGACCCCAGAAACAAAAGCACGAGTGACTCCACGAACGCCTTCACGAATAACTTCACGACCTCGAGACTTGAAGACAAATAGAGATGTCCTGCTGCCATTTTCGAGCCCTCTGAGTAAGGGAAGAAGAAGACCGAATGGTCATGTCTCGGACTCAGAAGCTCGCTAGCTTTTCTTGCCTCACTTCATCTTTTTGTAGAGCTTTTCTTCTACATTGTTGTGAAGCTTCAGTCATTGTTCAAGTCACATAGATCAGATACTGCATTTGATTTCTTTCCTCTTACAGAAATAGTGTTAGCATTGAGTTCTTGTTAGCTTCGTGTAATTAAACACTGTAGTTTGTGGACATCTCAGAAAGAATAGCAGATGATTCTGTTTCTATTTCATTTTCTTCAAATTTTGGTTCTTTCAGCCGCCAGGTTTAACATTGTGCAGACAGCCGATGCTCCCCGGTTCTTGAAACAGAGAATGATCATTACATCTTTAGTGTTACAGTTGTATCTTAAATTTAAAAAAGTATTGCAATCTTTAATTTATACGGACTTTTATTTGAAGAATTGTAAAATAAAAATATATTTTCATCTAAATTTAAGAATTCCGAAATAGAAAGCGAAATCGATAAATTTTCACAGAGATACAACACTAGAGAAAAGTTTAGAACTGAATTTTCTTCAGATTTGTGAATGAACATAAGTTAATTCGCTGTTGAACAAAAATAAAAATTACCATCCAAGGTTAAATTTTTGAATCCTCAATCCAGAACGTTGAACTAAAGAAAATATATGATCTGCAATCCTCCATGCATAGATTTTCAGCACATATTTTAGCAGCCAAAAGTATAATTGGTATCCCATATCCATTCTGGGCGAATAAACACACAGGTCAAATGAACACTTAAGAAAGAGAAACGAGGTAAAGGGAAACTAATGAGTGTTCACTGGAAATCCTTCTCTTGAAATTAGAACATATCTTTGGAATGCTCAAGGAGAAAATCATAGTCCAGAAGAGGAAGTGTTCAATCTCAATATGCAACCAATCTGCTTCTTTAGCAGCTTTTATAACAAGCTGTTGGGTAAAATTACAATCACGAAAAGAATCGAATAAATTATCGGTTAGAAGAAGTGTAGAGGCTTTAGACACATATTTCTTTTTAATATATACAGTCACTAAAAGATCTGAGGCAGCTTTTCAACCATATGATTCCATATAATGAATCAATAGCTCAACTTATAGAACTTAATAAGAAGAGGGAGATTCGGTGGAAGAAGGGCAAAAAGAGATGAAAATGTAAATAACTGTTACCATTCTTATACCTATTCTCAGAATCGGGCTTCAGATATTCTGTCAAATTCACGAGCTGTAAAGCGACTGAAGATGACCACAATGGTCAAGTTAATCTCAGAAAATGAGTTTTCACATTCATACCATTTGCAGTACTTTTATACACCCACTTGAATTGGCTGCAACAACCATGTCGGATTTTCCTCTCCAGCATACACTCGAAACAAACTGTCCATTGTCGTCCTCGGTCTCTTTTCCAGAAACGGGGTCAATAGAACCAAACTTATAGGAAGTTATTGGCATGGGCAGAGATCTATGGTAAGCATATACCTGAAAAAATGTTTAAAATATGTAAACCATTAAAGAGATGTCGTCACGGGATGGAGTTTATTCCACTTGTTCTCAATAGCAATATTGTATCTTAGAAAGATAAAGAACATACTTCATTTGTTTCTGAACCACAAGCAATGTAGCTATCGGAAACAGATAAACCCACGAAATTCTAGCAATGGAGAAGATCAGAGAATTCAGTAAGTTGAAAAACAAATAGAAAGAAGATGCGAGTTATTTAAGCTTCGGTATATTCTTAATCCAGAAGGGGTCATAGAGAAAAGGAGAAACCTTTTCATTAGTGTGACCATTGAGAGTTAAACTGCAAGCATTGGTAGACAAGCCAGTAGGATTGGTTCTATTAAGGTCCCATAGCTTCAACGTGTTGTCAGTGGATGCAGATACAAGGGTCTCCGAGTCCAAGAATTTCACATAGCTTACAGCTTTCTCATGGCCGCCCAATACACACCAGGGGGCTTTAGTATTTCGTAGATCGAAGCAATAGGTTCTGTAATCGGCAGACCCAAAAGCAAGCATATGAGTTGAGTGAGCAGAAAACTGAACGCAGCAGACATTTGCAATGTTCCTGATTGTGCCCAAAGAGTTCTTCTGCAGTAAAACAATGCACAATGATCAAGTAGTTCGACTTCAACTAGATTTTATAAGTAACAAAGTAGAGTGATAATGAAGTACCAAGTCCAAGTGTTTTAAAAAATAAAAAAAGTGATTCTTTTTCAAACAAAGGATCTATCCAGAAGGAAAAAGATTACCCTAGAAGAGCTTAATTTGAACATTAATGATGATCATAAAAAGAATGGAGCTCCTCATGTACAAAACCTTCTAATAAAATAAAGATACTCTCACTATCCAAATTATGAGCTTGGGCGTTGAATTGCAAATATGAAAGTAAAGCAGAACGGGAAAGAAACGGAAAGAAAAATAATCCATGGGGTTTAAGAGAGGAGGAGAATGGATGTGTGTGTGAGAGAGAGAGAGAGAGCATGCCTCACTAATGCTCCAAAGTTTTACAGCACAATCATCACTTCCACTGGCCAACTTTGTAGGATGCACTTTTGAAAAGTCAACAGACCACGCCCTCTTCTCATGTTCTTTGAATTGAAAAACCTCTTGACCAACAGTTGCATCCCATAGCTGGAAATCCATTCAAGAAAATGGAATTGTGAGTGATACCCAAAATCAAACAAAAAATATATATAAGAAGAAGAGTTAAAAAAATGGAGAAGAAGTCTATATCTGACAGAACATACTGATCAGTATAAGCATTTTCAGATATTAAAACTAAGAAGAAAGTACTAGCAGAGAATCATGAGGGTTAAATCACTAAAACGTAACAAGAAACTTCTATGGACCAACAACACTTCAGCCTTAAAATTCAACAAAATTCAATAACCAAGGCATAACAAGAAAGAGACATAGGCCATGTCTTCGGAATTTCCATTTTTCGTAACCATGCAGGAAACATACCTTAACAACACCATCATAATCAGTAGAAGCCAGATAGTTCCTGATGTAGCTATTCCAGCAAACACAGCTAAGCTTTGATCTATTAAACATTTCAACTGCAGGATAGTGAATATCTACTGAGTCGCTAAAGACTGAATTAAAGTCAAAAATCCTTATTTTCTTTGACACTCCAGCAGCAGCAAAATAGTCCTCGTCCCGATCAAAACTCAAGGAGCAGATTACATTTGAGGAACTGTTAAAATCACCACTTCTCAGTACCCCACGTACTTGAAACTTGCTATAGCGAGAATACTTGCAAAACCCGTCAAAGAAGGCACGAAGACGATCACCATGAGTTCTTTCATCATCTTTTTGTGGTAGATAACAGTTTTCACGGGTTCTAAATAAATCTATATCTGTCCGAACTGCTGAATCATTCTCAGAAGAATCTACTTTTGATCTCATGGAAAAATAAGCACTTTCAAGCTGGATTATATTTTTTTCTATTCTCTCTTCATTGATATGTAATATTTTGGATACCACAGAGTGCACATCTGAATTCTGATATCCTCCATGAAACACGAAATCATCCCTTCCATCCACCGTACTAGACAAGCCAGATTTAACCAAGGGTTCCGTGGACCTGTGCCTTTTGTTGACTTCTTCAATATCTGATTCTAAATGCCGAATGTCCTCCGCCAACTTTGCGGCTTGTTTTTGCTTTTGTTCATTCAGCGATGTGAGAAACTGCAATAACAACTCTGATTCAGCATCTTCCTCATCAATAGATGTTGAAAGCTCTAATGGCGGAGAATTTGTCATTCCATTAATTAGTTCTGATTGTAAAATTTCCCTGGTCATCCAGAAATTTCAAAAAATCAGGTTATGTTACATATATGAACAATTAATCGACACCACAAACAAAGAAACCAGTTAAACACCAGTAGAGGTAACCAAACGATATTATTAGAAATCCAGTTAAATTACTTTTTCCATTCAAGTATTATTATTTTTTTTTTCTTTAACCATTCAATTTCATCTCCATACCTTAAATTTTGTTCCTATACTTCATTTCTAACAATGGTTCTTACCATCGACAGCTGATGTTACTTTTGACAAAAAATTTCCACAACACTGCCAATAACCGTAAACCATCATAAAGTACACAATCCAATCCGCCCTCTTTCCCCTTTTACTTTCCTCCACCAAGAATAGTAAATTAGAAAATTTGGCCTAATTCTGAATCCATCTGGACTCCAATACATTCAAAATTCTTACTGTCTATCTACACTCTAATTTGTCCAATCACTGCCAGGTCACTAATTAAAATATTAGCCTTAATAGATAACTCATCAGAAAACTGTCACCCATCACATCTTGATAAACTTCCTGTCACATCCACAATCTGTAAACCTTCATTAATTAATGATTGGAATGAACTACAGGGACGAAACTGAAATAATGGTCAAAGAATATGGACAAAAATTTTAAATTATGCAACAAATTATAAGCGAGCACCAAATGAATCAGATGCTAAATGAGAATCCATGAGTTGTGAAAACAAAAAACCTCTAATCCCCTGACCTGAAATAAACTTTTATTGTCCTCTTATACACAAGGTTGAAACAATATACTCAATTTTCAGGTCAAAGTGTAAATAAAAATTCCACCTCAAGAACCAACAATCTGATAGTTAAAAAGAAATGATTGGCATAGACACAAAACTTCATCTCTTCTCAAATAGTTTCTCATTAATGAACGAATATATGTTGCCTGGGGTTAGAAAGATCGAGTTGGATGTAACAAAAAATATACAACTTCACAGATATTCAAAAATCAGAACCAAAAGGACAATTAGAGGAATAATGATCATGCTTGTCAAAAGAAGTGACAACCCAAATTAATGCATTTGAGTAATTATATATGATCTAAGATATGTCAACATGTCCTTACCTAGATTGCATGTCAATGTGATAACTGACAAGCTTCCAGCACATCTACACTTCGTATGATCTATTAATCCCTTTTCAGCCAAAATGACTAATACTAAATCATGAAGGACAGTCTTAAACGAGTAAGCATTTATATTAATGTTCATTCAAACACTAAGATTGGTGATCTGGGAGAGAATACAGTTCATTATTACCTTGTTGTCGGACGAGAGGCAGGTTCAGGATGAAGTAGCCAAAGACAAAACCCAACTTCCTTCAAATTATCTGCTAGAAAGTTAGGAGGAAGAATCCTATCACGCAAATTTGACATTGCAGCAGCAAGTGTGCCATCAGATTCAAACTTTCCAAGTAACTGAAAGAAATAAAGTACTTTAAGGGTCACTTTCAGAGCCGCTAGAAAGTAACAAGGCAGGAGACGACCCCCCC
>NW_019272032.1:2935917-2946605 GCF_002738345.1 Cucurbita maxima | reverse complement strand
CCCCCCCCCCCCCCCCCTCAAATTTTTGCTTTAAAAAAAAAGAGAGAAAGATGGGTGGAGCATAATTGGCTAAACTTGACAGAAGAGCATTGATCAAATAGCGTATACAAAAATTAGAAGCATATTCAACATTTTATGAATGGATGAAAAGTGTCTCAACTTCTTCCTATCAATTAAACAAAAAATATCTTCTCACCTCAAAAAGAAGAACACCAAGTGAGAATATATTTGATTTAGCTGAGAAGCATCCTGCATTTAGTTCCTCTGGACTTGCATACCAATTCTCTTCCAATTGGTCACTTATTGGAGTCTGGGCTGAATCATATGCACAATGGCCAGCAGGCATGCTCCAAACCCCCCGTTCCGCAAAATGTTCATCATAATTTTCCAAATCATTCATATTGCAGTCCCTTGTATTTGCAGTTTCAAGATTGACACAAGATTTTAAAGGAAAATGAGAGTGCCGGGCCATAAGACTTGTATTTTGGATATCTTTTTGCTTTTTTGGAGATACACCAAATGACAGAAAGTTCCCTTGTTCTAATGGCCTTTTCCGAGTCGGACGGCTATCTGAACATTGACTATCTATAACCATTAGACTTTCAGGCATTTTCCCTTGAATAAAAGATCCAAAGTACCTCACCTGATTTGTTGTCAATATCCTGAAAGTAGATGGTCGTAAGTCATGCAAGAAAACCCCCCGAGCATGAGCACGATCCACCAGTTCAACTATGCGCCTAAATATATACAAGCATTTAGTTTTATTTACTTTTTCGTGGGGAACTTTAAGCCATTCTCTTAGATTAATACCATCTAAAGCAGAACTCTGACGTTTACGCTCAGATTTCTTATACGTAGAGGGCATGACTGCTTTAGCATCATGCCGTAATGATGAGTCAGATGCCAATGTAATGCCCCCAGCATTCCTTGCATTCTTAAGGTTTCTATGTTCAACACTAAAGCCCTCCAGAGGAACACCTCTTCGAATGATCCCCTTGCCTTTCAAGGTATTTTTAACAAAATATTCAGGAAACCCCGATTTTGATAGAATCTTGGTCCGAATGCTGCCAAGAGCATCAACACCCTTATTGTCAATAGCCTTCAATTCTTCCAATTCCTCTCCACAATCATTACGATTGGCTCCTCCAACAAAAGACTCCGGAAAAGATGAGTACCCACCATTCTCCAAGCCAGTGATTACTGCCTGACCAATATTCTTGTAAGAAGTATCGACAAGTGAACTCCCACTTCCTGAACCACTTGCCAGCTGGTAAAGATGCTGCCACGGACTATGCCCAGAAAGCAGTCGTGCTCTATTGTTTGATGGACCAATAATTGCTAAATTGGAACTACTTTGATTTTTCACAGTTAGTTCTTCAACCATTACGCCAGCATCATCCATACAGTGAGGACTGCACTCTGGTTGATCAGATAATTTCACATTGTTCTTACACCTATTCAGATTCTTACCCTCTAAAATGTCAGTAAATTCATGAGGATAATCCTGTGAATAGCCACCGTCAATGGGCATAAGCATTTCTTGTGATACAACCATGTTGATATTTTCAGGTTTCAGTAAATACTCATTCTCTTGAGCATCTTGCCTAACCTTATTTTGGACATGCGCATCCTCTGTCACATCCAATAGCGTCATTTCCTCACTCATTTCTTCCATTCTCTCCAGACTAACCTCATTCTTTCACGTACTTGATTTCCCTGCTAGCACGACACAACTCTCTAAGTCAAATATCACAAATAGAATACCAAAACCTGAGAACCAATTTTTTTCAGTTCTTGAAAACTTCAGAACAGCAATAATCCTCTTTAAGAAAAGAACGGTAGTTGGAAACTACAAACGCAACTAACAGATTCAAAGATACGGAAAATTTCTGAAACATAGGCCATTCAAAATCGTTAAGCAGCAGAAGCAGGAAACTCAAGGTTAAAGGTGCAGATGTCAAAGAAATGCAATTGATTCATTTATAAAATAGAACTAAAACGACTCCCCATTAACACTCAAAACAGAGAACAGAGAACACAAAGCATCAGTTAAGAATGGGAATTAAACTATCCACTCCCAAGCTTAATCATTACGAACAGGAACTTCAAAATAAAAATGATCAATAAACAACCCAATTCAGTATATGTAAAATCAAGTCCCCCCAGAAAAACTGATTCAATAAAAGAGTGTAGAACAAGGATTGGAAATATATATTAAAAAAAATTCCATTAGCGATCCATCTGGAGGATAAGAATAAAATTCAATTCAAATAAAGAAAATTAACAATCCGAAACTCGGATATAGCCTCAGTAATTACCTACCGATAAGAACTCACCTCCAACCTGCTCCCGAGCACGAATACTCTGCATCTGTTAAAACGAAAACAGAAAATCCGCAATATAAAAACTGCCATCTCCATCCACAAATCATTCTTCACTTTCCCAGCAGGGAAACAATATGAATTCCCCACCAGAAAGTTGAATTAACAAGCTACTTCAACAATTATCCGACGGAGCTGAGAACCAGACCAAAATAACAAAAATCCAGAGCATAAACAAGTAATTGAGCAGAGCAAAAACCCTAGAAAGCACAGAGGAGTGAAAAAAAAAACCCCGGCAGAAATAGAAATAGAAATAGAGAGATATTCGTGTGACACAACAGCTGATACAAAGCCTAGAAAACAAAATATCTTTTTGCCTCGCTTTCTCATCCTCAACAAAATATAAATAAATAAATTCTTGTATTTTTGTTTTTTCATTTTCTTCCTTATAAATTTGTAATTAAATTTCCTCTCCTCTAAAAATATATATATATAAACTATATGATATAATTTATTTCTTATGATACTCTTTTGTTGTCGTAAACTATAATGAAATCAATTTTCATTGTTACACTTCCCGAAGTATACTGAAAACTATAGGATAAGAAATAGTATTAATATATGTAATATGAATAAATAAATAATCCAGCTTTCAGGTTTAAGAGATTTAAACGATAGGTGGTGGTGATGCCACGTCGATTAGACAGGGTAGGGCCCCTGGAGACGTGGCCAACTCATCGAAGCGACGTAGATTTGAGAGGGGAAGTGAAGGGACACGTGCTAGTCATCGAATGGTTGGATCTCTGACTATACTTTTCTCTTTCTTTTCTCTCTTTTTTTTTTTTTATAAAATATAACAATATATGATATTAATTGTTATTATATTAATATGGTTCTTTCCTCCTTAGCTTTGTCTTTGTAAACCGAAGAGCCCTTTCTTTTCTAATTTTAAAATTTTGAGAAAGTAAAAAATTATTTAATTATTGGGTCATAATTGATAAGTTTGTAAATTAATATTTAGGTTTTTTTTTTAATGTTTGATTAAATAATATTTACTTTTTTTTTCTTTAAATGGTCTTCTATAACTAGCTAATCAACCGTGATGAATTAACATTTTTCACATTATTTATGGAAAATTGCAATAATAATACCCAACTTTCATTTTAATCCATAAAAAAAATAATATTCGTATTTTTCCACTCAGGATAGCGGCACCAAACATGACTAAACCTTGAAATACCATCCAATTTGACCAATCTAGGTCAAGCTCGATAGTACTCAAGCCTATTGATTGAAGCGATGACACTATTAGGTCCAAATCTATGTTTTTTAATACCACTAATAACATACCCTATGAGATATAAAATGATCTTAATTCTGGTGATATCGTTATCAATTGCTACTAGGTACTTAGGGACATCTAGGGGCATCTTGACGATTTATAATGTGAGTTATTGTTTCCAAAACTTTCTTGGACCAGCACCCGAGACCAATCATAATATGGGAACAGTAAAGCTCAAGTTAGTGATCATATTTCATGATCTATGAACTTTCAATTCACTAGAAACATTTTACTTTGTAATCATAAAACCATTCATACTTGAGTACTTTAATCTTATCGTAGAAATATTGGCAGAAGAATATAAGCGAAACAAAAATACTGTAATGAAATGTAAGATACCCTCGTGGGACAAAGGAAATTACCTTATTTTTAATTAAAAATTGTATACAAAGTTTTCATCTTTAATGTTCGTCTTCATGGTCGAAATATTTAATCTAAAGATTTCTCCCTCTAACTCCATTGATTCAGAGAATTTAGATCTTGTTTACCATGTATTTGTAAGATAAGAAACAAAAAAAGGGGAAAAAAAAGTCAATTATTTAGAGGAAGAAAAAGAAACAAAATAATTTTCACGAATTTTCGTGATGAAGCGAAGGCACCGACTCCCAGAAAAAGTCCTCACCATTCCCCGCAGAGATTTGTACCTTTTCGCCATATCAAAATAGGGCCAATTTGGAAGATAAGACGTCTGAAACTGGCGGAGGTATTTATTTCAAGTGGGTCGGAATCATAATTTTCATTGGCTGTAATTTGTAGCTTTACCTCCAACCTCCATATTTTAATCGTGTTAATGTGCCATTTTGATGATCTTATGATTTGATTACTCCAACCCAAAATTATTAGCGAATTAATATATTGATTTCTTTTTCCTTTCAGCTTGTTTGTGCAACTGGGTAGCTCCTCTTTTATTCGTATCATCTCTCTCAATCATCAATGGCTCAATTAGTTTCTGTTTCGCCTTCACTTTCTTCTGCACTAGGTTGAATTAGAACGACCTAAGTTTCTCTTTCTTGGTTTTTTTGGCTTTTTCCTTTTGTTACAACGACAAAATTTGGAGCGGGGAGCTTGGATCTAGATGCGTTTTAATGGAATCGCCCTGATTTGGAGTATTGGGTTTTGGAATTTAGCTTCGGCTTGATACGGTTTTGAACTGGGCATTGCGATTTTGTTACAGGGACAAAGTGGGGAAGAGGAAGATGAAGTTCAATTGGAAGCTGCCGTTTCCTTTTAAACGCAATCATGTATTGATTTTGAAGCTCGTTCTTCCTATTCTCTTACTGGGTATTGCTTTTCGATTCTTCTTTGCTAGTTCCGGTGACATTCCGGCGGTTTTAGAAACCCCTTTAACAGAGAGAACGGCGCCGCCGACGATTTTGGAAAGCCCTTTAACTGAGCAGAATGACGTTCCTGAGATTTTGGAAACGCCTTTGTCTAACAAGACTGAGGATTTGCAGGCGACGATACCACTGGAATCTCCGGAGGTTGAAGATCAGATACCACGTGATGGTAATGAACTGATTCTCTCTTTTGTGCTATTGTTCTTACTTCTTTGCTAATCACCCTCTCAAAATGCTTGGATTAGGATCGAAAATTCATAACTATTTGCTCTTCTTGAATTATAGTGTTAATCAAAATATGGGGTTTCTCTTTTTCTGTGTGGTGCTGAAATTTTACTACCGTAGTGTTCTTTAAATTTGATACTCAATGTGGGATTACTCTGTTGTTAAGCAATGAGTTGCTTCTCTACTTATTTCTTGTTCATAATCTGTAAAGAACTGTACTGTGCATTCTTAGATAACGAAGTGTTAAACGCTTGGTTGAATTGAACTTGGAGCAGGGAAGTGTAATCTTTTTGTTGGGGAGTGGATCCCAAATCCATCAGGTCCTGTGTACAATAACGAGAGCTGCCCCCATATTGAAGCTCATCAAAATTGTATGAAGAATGGGCGGCCAGATACAGAATACCTATACTGGAGATGGAAGCCACGGGATTGCGAACTATCGAAGTTCGATCCACAACGATTTCTTGAGGCGATGAGGGATAAAAAATGGGCATTGATCGGAGATTCTATATCTCGGAACCATGTTCAATCATTGCTGTGCATGCTTTCAACGGTATGTAATCATATGCCAATACTAAATTGAAAGTAGGGAGGGTTATGTTGATTGGACTTGACTGTCGACTTTATGCTACCTTGTATTCCATAGATACGTTCTTGTTATGCCATCCCTTCATATAACAAAGCCAATCTGAGAAAATCATTCAAGCCTTTTCAATGTATAGCTCCATGACTTGATATCATATTTTGGTGAGTTCTTTAAGGATCTTGTGTGGGCGTTCTTGTGACTGGACAAACTATACTTTTGTGGGTGTTGGGTTCTTGTAGCTGTGTTGAGTCTTTTAGTGCTGGTAGCTCCTTTTCTTTTGGGCTTGTTGGTCTAGACATCCTTGTGTTGAATTTTAGTCGTTTCTTGTAGCTGTTTGATAAAGAATGGATTCTGCATCTTAATCAGCTGACTGTCTACTCATTCTCAGGTGGAAGTAGCAGTTCATATCTACCATGATGAAGGATACAAGTCTAGAAAATGGAGGTTTCCATCATACAACTTCACTGTTTCAGTTATTTGGTCACCTTTTCTTGCAGAAGCTGCTATATTTGAAGATTATAATGGTGTATCAACATCTGAAGTTGAGTTGCATCTCGACAAACTCGATAAGAAATGGATCGACGAGTTCCACCAACAAGACTACATGATAATTTCTAGTGGGAAATGGTTTGTGAAATCTGCACTATACTATGAGAATAACAAAGTGCTGGGCTGCCATTCTTGCCCAAAAAGGAACTGTACAGAGTTAGGTATTGATTTTGCCTATCGTAGATCACTCCGGTCTGCATTAAACTTTATTGTAGCATCCAAGCATAAAGGTATGATATTTATGAGAACATCAACCCCTGATCACTTCGAAAACGGGGAGTGGTCTAGCGGAGGAACGTGTGATCAAAGGGCACCTATAAAAGAAGGTGAGATTGGATTGAAAGAACTGACCAAGATTCTGCGACATGTCGAGTTGGAAGAGTTCAAGAAAGCCGAAGTAAAAGCGTCTCGAAATGGGATGAATCTTAAGCTTCTTGACCTCACCCAGCTTTCATTGTTGAGGCCTGATGGGCATCCAGGCTCATACAGAGAGTTCCAACCATTTGCACATGACAAAAATGCAAAGGTGCAGAAAGATTGCTTGCATTGGTGCCTACCCGGACCGATTGATTCTTGGAACGACGTGATCATGGAGATGATGTTTAACGAATAATAAACTTCACCGCGTCGAGCATGAGATTTTGCTACAAAAAGGTACGCTCTTGAATTTCTCTTATTGTAGGTAATGCCATCGAGTGCATCTTCTGCAGATTGTTGGTTGTTGATCTCTATCTGTATTAAAACACAGCCATTTGGATGAGTTTGATTGATTAGTTACACATTTCTTGTCCTAGCTTGAGAATTAAAATGGACCGAGATTCATTGTTGCTTCTACTTCTTACGATTGAATCAGGCAAGCAGATCTTTGTAACTATAGTTCGAATGTTCCATTCGAGTTCATCGGTCGAAGGATCGATTTTGTTCTGTGGTCCTATCATAGAACATTGGGAATCTTTTTGCAGAATTTAGCAGTCTTCCATTTAGTATGATAAAGAATGCTTGAAACTCCAGTCAACAAACACATAAGAACCTTGAATGTGACAACTTTGTTCTTTGCAAATCAAAAAAGTCTTCCATTCTTGATTGGAGCTTCTTTGCTTTTGTGGAGGGAGAGAATGGAAATTGTGAAGTGGGTTCCTTTTCTTTAATTGAACCACAGATTATTCAGCTTTTTTGATCGTTTGTGGAGACAAGAAGTCTAATTAAATTTTGAATAAGGTCTTTATGTGTTCCTCTCTTTGAATGTGTTACAATACGATCTTTATACCAATGTTTTGTTGTGGGTATATATGGTAGAGATCCATTATGCCTATTAGAAAGAAAATTTACTTGCTTTCTTCATCACAATCATGAACTGCTATTTGTTCCTGAGCCTTTTTCTCCCTTCAAAAAGAGCCCTATTTTCTCTCTTCCGATTTACGTAATACGGTAGAACCTCGCTCGGGCGGCCTCCTTTTCGACCTTTGGATGAAGGCTGCCATCCTCACGCTCGTGGCTCGAAGAGAGTCTAGAGTCGGGCATAAGTTGGTTTGATAAGCTAAGAAAAATAACTCAATCAGGCAAAGGAGGAGTCAAACTAGCACACCAAGGAGGAATTCCTTAGATGAATTTTGTTGTGGCATGCCGGATTCCACTTGAGAAAATTGGGTTGGAGAGGGGATTTGTGTGCTTGACGGTCATGGAGACGGTGAAATTGGAGTGTTTATCAACTCCTAAAAGGTGGGATGCCTAAAAATGTATAAATAAAGGGCCCAATTTGAAATTATGCCAAAAGACCGGTTCATTCGAGCTTTCGGAGCTTATGTTCAAAGTGAATAATATCACTTATCACGATAATTCCTAATAAAAATTCTTAATAAAAAATATTTTTCAAAAATTTGTTTTTGTTTTTAGAATATAGCTTAATGAAATATTCAAAAAGTTTAGGGCTTTAATATATATAAAATAAAATTTTTAAATTTGATTCATCAATTAATTTTTTTTTATATATATCATAAGACATAAAATTAAAAATTTTAGTATCTTTTAAAATAATTTTTTAAATTTAAAGTGAATTTATCTATAATGTTATATCTAGCCGATAAAATTTCGGAGAGTTTTGTATCGTTTATAAACGTTTAGTTTAAGGTTTTATTTATAAATTTTTCATAAAATAACTGTCTTTCGTATTTCCTATATGTTATCAAAATTTCATATAAACGAAGCAATTTAACAATTTTATTCCATTATTTATTTTTAATTCAATTTTTATTGATATACTCTAAATTTTAATTTTTTTAGTTTATTTGGTAATAAATCTTAATAATTATTCTGAAGTGAATGATTTTAATAAAAGTAATAAACTCTCAATTATAAATATTTAGCCCAACTTATATTTTAGCCATTAATTAATGTTAATAACAATTCTCAAATAAATGATTTTGATAAAATTATACAACTCATCAAATTGAAGAATTAATTATATACGTTGTAACTAAAAAAATCAATGGAAATATTATTACAATAAACTGTAAAATAGTAAAAAAGAGAAATAATTTTTTCTTAATTTGGAGTAAAAATTATTTTCTTTTAATTCATAAAGTTTTAAAAAAAGCATTATCTTTTTTTAAGGATTATATTAAAGTCTATATCAAAACACACGTGGCAATTATTGTCAAAGTACAGAATATATAATTGTAATATCGTTATTAATGATGTGTTAGATGTGAATCAACAATACGCCAAATCGCATAATAATATCTAATCAATGAATAATGATTTTTCTTTACAAAATTTAAACGTTTTAATTTTTTTTTTTTTTTTTTTTTTGGGTTGGGAGTAAACAATTTGGATTTTTTAAAAATTATTTTATATAGGATTGGAAGATTATATATATCATACCAAAAATAGAATAGAAGGTTGAATTTGTAATAGGGAAGAGAGTAGGCTTATTTTGACTGTGTTAGGTTTAATTTATTTATATTCCCAGATCAATGAAAATAAATAACGATAAAAAGGAATAAAAACTGGAGAATCTTATTCTTTTACATTAAAAAAATTACAATTTTGTTTCAATTTTTTAATTAAAAAAATCTATTTATTTTAGGTTACTCAAATAAGAAATAAGAACGTTACTACAATAAAAAGAAATAAAAAAAAATTAATTTCTTTGTTTTTTTTTTAAAGCGAATTTTCATCAGGTTTAAATTAAATGTTTTGGCGTTATGTACAGAAGGAAGAGTCGAGGACGACGTTATCGTTGAAGCGAAGTTGTTGGATTTTCTATATTCCAATATTACCCCGAGTTTTGGTTCGAAATTACGTGTATACCGGACCCTTTGATTTTCCTTTTATAATCTCCGGTTGTTTTGTTTGTAAGTATCTGGGAGTGAGGGGAATGGGAATAGGGTTGCAAAACCAAAGAAAATGGGGTATTAAATGGGAATTAGAATTAGGAGGCGAATTGGGTAATTTCAGTTGGGAGTCGCCCTCCAAAAAGGACTCGTGGAGGCTGGGTCTGTGCGCTGCGTGGAAGACAGGTGACACGGCAATGACCGCAACAATGAATAGAGCTTCTCCCTTCTTGTTTATGGAGGATCTTCAACTTCAACCCTCGCCTCAATCCTACTTCTTCTACCTTTTGATTTCCAACACACTTCTGAGATCTGTCTGATTATCGATTTCAGGTTCACGATCCACATTGCATCTGTTCTTCATTCTCTATCGTTCTTGTTCGTGTTTTGATTTGAATTGTGTTTTTCGTGGTGTATTCCGCCCGTTGTAGGACAATGCTCAATGTCGTGGTTGTCTGTTCATCTTTTGAATTATTAGGTTCAGTCAGTCGCTTCGCTTAATAATCTCATTTGACTCTCCTCTCCCTTCTAGTATGGTTTTTTGTTTTGAGTTTTTGGTTGATGTGTAGATAATTGGCTTGGCTTCTACGTACATGGCGGACGTCGCTAAGGTGTTGTATGTTGTGATTTTGGATCATGAAGAACAAGAAAAGGAGGAGAAGGAGTCGTTCCGGTATACTCGCCCCGTTTTGCAAAGCACTCTGCAGCTTATGGGTTGCAAAGCACGACATGCTTTCAAGGTGCTTCATCTTTAATGCCTTTTTTTCTCTACATCTTCTCAATTTAAGATTTTTTGCGTTATATTGCCGACTGGTTTTCGTTTTCCTTCGCCATTGCGTTCTTTCTTGGTAGAGCGGAGGCGTATGGTCAAATATTTCCGTATCTGAATTCTAGTTGTGGATGTTGGATCTGCATCTCCCTTGAGTTCTTTTCTTTTCTTTTCTTTTCTTCTTCTTCTTCTTTTTTTTTTTTTTTTTTTTTTTTTTTTTTTTTTTT
>NW_019272032.1:2892238-2935901 GCF_002738345.1 Cucurbita maxima | reverse complement strand
TTTTTTTTTTTTTTTTTTTTTTTTTTTTTTTTTTTTTTTTTTTTTTTTTTTTTTTTTTTTTTTTTTTGATATTGTGACATGCATATCTATTTCCTTCTTTTTGCTTTTATTATTTTTTTCAAAATCTGCGAGAGCAACCTGTTTCGATTGGCTATGCATTTTTTTGTGTCATGCATTTCTATCTGGTGAAGTAGTTAATTTTGCGTTATATTTGTAGAATTTTATGAAGTATAGATTTCCGCTATCTTGTTCTTCTTCAATTATGTTTATTTCTCTCTGTCTTTCCTTTGTCCCTTGAGCTTCTTGTCCTTTTGTATGCTTTAATTGTGAATTACCGTTTCTATTTCGTACTCAATTGCCGCTGCTGGGTTTTGAACTTCACATACCGGTCTTTTTCAATGTCTTGACCATTCTCAAAAATGGTCTATTTTCGATCTCCTATTCCAATTCTCTCTTGCATGTACAAGTGCATTGTCATCATGTGGCGTACAAGTTTATGCTTTTTTGTTTGGGAGCTTGGATGTTTACCATTATGCATAGATGAACCTGAGTAATTATGTGGCGTTCTAAGTTGTTTTAATCTCGTCCATCCTCTTCTATCAATGCAATTTGTTTGCTCCAAATAAACTGATGGATATTTTAACATTTTTTGAACTGATGAGTGTGATGGAGAACATACGATGCCTTGTATACAATTTTATGTGGTCGACTTTCCAGCTTCATCCAAGATTTACAAATTCGAGAGAGATGTGTTGTGAGTTGGGAGCCGCAAGTTATCATAATTTTTACTCCTACTTTCATGAAATTCTCGGTGGAAAAATAATAGTTAAAAATAACGTGTACTTCTGTTATTGGTAACACATCAAACAATGAATTCGATTCATTATTTAAATTTTAATTCCAAGCATTGTAAACTCCAGATTAATTTTTTTTTTTTTTTTTTTTTTTTTTTTTTTTTTTTTTTTTTTTTTTTTTTTTTTTTTTTTTTTTTTTTTTTTTTTTTTTTTTTTTTTTTTTTTTTTTTTTTTTTTTTTTTTTTTTTTTTGTGTGATTACATGATTAGATAAGCCAAAGGGCTTTTGAGTTGATGCGGAAAGGTCATGGTGTGCTTCCTGAAGGGTCTGGGACAAGATTTTCTGAAAAAGAATGTGTTAATAATTGGGATGTGCGTTTTGCTGAAACTGAGGTTTGGAAACCTCTGAAATCATGTAAAGATGGTGAAAATAAAAACATTCCGTTTGAGCTATATAAAAGGCGCACAACTCTGATTGTAAGAAGAGCAAACTTCTTAGATGTTGTATGCAAAGCGCTGGCAGAATACAAGTATGTGAGTCCCAACCAGAGGGCTGACTTGCTTTTAGCATGCAGGTAAACTCATAAATGATGCGAGTCTTTGAATAGAGTCCCCATTATGTTTAACTGTTTTTCTTATTTGCTTTAAACCTACTTTTGTTTTTTCCACAACTTTGTACTTCTGTGGTTTAGTCATGTGCAGTTTAACTTCAAGTTGCCTTTTACAAGGATGATTTTTGGGATAATCTTCATGCCAGAAAGTTTTTATGTTGATCTGAGTATTGTTAGATTTACACCTTGTCTATCTGATGCAAGTAGTCGGCGTATTTGACACTTGAAATATTTAAAGTACTTTATCTTATGCAATATTTTTCACCTTGGTATCTATAATACCACTTCAAATGGTTGCTTCAAAATGTATTCTAAGGATGCCATCTTAGTTAAAAGAACTGTTCACGACCTTATATTGTATTAATAGGTCATTTATCCTGTCCTGCTTGTTTTGTGCTCCCCTAGGTTCTAAATGAACCCCAGTAACTAGTACAGCTGGTCTATCTTGTGGGAGGTTTGAGGAGAGAAATTTATGGGAAATTTGAGGGAGAGAAAGCAGTATTTTCTACCTTTGAAAAGAGACTGCTGGTGCTGTTTGTAATCTTGTAGAATTCTCGGTTCCTTATTCGGTCGTTTTCTCTGATCTGAATCAAAATACGAACACTTGTGACAATTCATAGGTTTCATGGAGTAAATTTTGTGTCTTTTGTTATTGCTTGGGAGATGGGTAGTCTTGCTAATTCATTATATTTGTTTCTGTTTGGGTTTATTATTGCTTATTTTCTTTGGATCTTTGAATAAGATTTGGGGCTGCCTGCAAGTTTGTTAAGCACTATTATTATATTTTTTTTCTCTGTGATGCTTGTATAGCTGATTTGTATTTCTTCGTAACAATAATTTCTTGTCACAGAATCCGAGAAAGGAAGGAATCTGTAACTGTATTATTATGTGGTACTAGTGGCTGCGGCAAATCTACCTTGTCTGCCCTGCTGGTATGTCCTTGCAGGCACCTTAATCTTTAGTGACCAAAATGTGTTGCATTATTCAGAGGCTTTTACAGTTGTTTTTGCCAACAGTTAACTGCAATGAATGACGTAGAGTTGTAGTTGAAGGTATGTTTTGGTTAAGAATGTTTTAACTTGGGTATACTGCATTTTCTCTCTGACAGGGTAGCAGGTTAGGCATTACGACAGTAATATCAACTGACTCAATTCGGCACATGATGAGGAGTTTTGTAGATGAGAAACAAAATCCTCTGCTCTGGGCTTCAACTTACCATGCTGGGGAGTATTTGGATCCAGTAGCTGTTGCTGAGGCTAAGGCGAAAAGAAAAGCAAAAAAGTTGGCAGGAAATACTCATTCATATCTGAAGGATGAAGTACTGGAGAGTTCATCCATTGGAAGACTTGATGGCCAACCATCAGACCGTTGCACTGAGCTCATCAGTCAAAAGCAGATGGCTGTTGAAGGATACAAGGCACAGAGTGAGATGGTGATCGACAGTCTTGATAGGCTGATTACTGCATGGGAAGAGCGGAAAGAATCAGTTGTTGTTGAGGGGGTTCACTTAAGCCTAAACTTTGTGGTGTGTAATCTAAGTAGTCTTTTCTTCCCTATCTATGTAGATTTTATATTCTTCTTGACATATATTTTGATGCTGCTTTTGCAGATGGGGCTTATGAAGAAGCATCCATCAATTGTACCATTCATGATTTACATCACCAATGAAGACAAACACTTGGAAAGATTTGCAGTGAGAGCAAAATATATGACACTTGACCCAGCTAAGAACAAATATGTGAAGTATATACGTAATATTAGGACAATTCAAGAATATTTATGCAAGAGGGCTGATAAGCATCTTATCCCTAAAATAAACAATACCAATGTTGACAAGAGTGTAGCTGCTATCCATGCAACAGTATTTAGCTGCCTTCGCAGGCGTGAATCTGGCGAACAGCTATATGATCCTGTGCGGAATACTGTTCCTGTTATTGACGAGGAATACAGGAACCAGTGTGCTGCCAACTCATTGAGCTCCAAGTGCATGTTCCAACTCATCCAGAGGAAAGGTTCCTCTAGGAATCTGATGGCTATGGTTAATACTGATGGATCTGTGGCTAAGGCATGGCCTGTTGATACAATTGGTGATACAAATGGGAAGCGTTTATTAGACCCGAGGGCTGAGAATGGAGTGGGGATTCCAATGTATGGTCCATTGCAGATTGATAAAGCTGAACCTGTTAATCTTCAATTTGGTTTCTATGGCATCAGTGCTTGGCCCACTGATGCTGGTGGGACTAGCCGTGCAGGGAGTGTTGATGAATCCAGGGCGGATGGGACTGATACTAGTAAATACCTTTCTTCTTGCTGCAGCTCTCCAAGGTTTTCCGATGGACCTTCCAAGGAGGTAGTTTTGGAAATGATTTTAATTTTCTGAAAAACTCGTTAGGTAATTTTTTATTTTGTTTAGAAGTGCATTTCCTCTCAAGTCTTTTTCTTCCCAACGCACAGTACACAGTAGTTGTGGAAATTTAAAAGCTAACATTCAAGCCGTATATGTGCTCTGTATATTTCCTTTAATTTTATTTTCTTCCCATCATATCTCTTTGGTGGTAGTCGGTAGAATGCCAATTTCTGCTTAGATTTGATGGTCCATTATTCCTTTCAGCTTAAGGAAGATATCTCAGTGCATGGGAGTGATGAAGAGGCTGATGATCCTCAAGAGCTTGGCAGCGATGAAGACTTTAGTGAAGATGGTGACATTGAGATTCACGAGGAGGTATTGTCTAGTTCTGCGTACAAGAAATATTGTTAAATATGCTTCAAAGCAGTCCTCTGCACTGATTTGAGTTATCCAAGGGGACTGTTCTTGCTTCATGAGTATTCAATATAATTTGTTTAACAATGTCATGCACTTTATACCTTGTTTTGGCATCGGTTTGTATTTATCAATGTTGGTTAGTATTCTGCTTCATACTTCAGAAGAATTCCTGCAAGGATCATTATGGATTACTGAAAGATCTGAATTTGAAAATTTTACGTGAGTATTTTATTCTTTTGGCCCACAGGAAGGCTCTGTTGATGAAGAGTCGACAAAATCAGATGAAGAATATGATGATCTGGCAATGCTGGACATGAACGATGGATCCTGGTCGGGTGGTGATGACATGGAGTATATGGAAAAGGCTGGATCTGTTTCTAAGGGGCAAACGAGTGCTCGGGCAGTTGATAAGTATCGCCAGAACCTAGACCACTTCCTGCTCTCTAAAAGTGAGTCATCTAATTCACTCTGCTTATATTCTTCTCATGTGAAGGAGAAAGAAAGGAATGTACGAACTTCTGGTTCTTTGAAAATGAAAAAACGTTCCCTTAGCATTCCAGCCGTGAGAAAGCAAGGTTCAGCCATCGATGGTCCCATACTATCTGGAGCTCCACAGGTGTAGCTCAAGAATTTTGCATAGCTTTTAGTTTTTTGTTTCTTTATTGTTCTCTCAATGATCTCGTCTTTACTGGAATTAGCTTAAGACTATGCGGGTATAAACACACCGCACCCCTGGGTTTAAAAAATGTACAGAGTGGTGCTCCTTGTAATGGACTTGCTTCGTGGTGTAGCGTCCTTTTGTGTATGTATACATAATATCCAGATCTATATTAGGTAAAAATGACTATGAGGCCTACGTAAAGCATACTGCTTAAAACAAAAGGCTCATGTATATCGAAGTTACCTGGGCTGCCATTGACCTCCTTAGGACCTGTAGCTTGGTGCTTGTGGCTGCTGTGTCGGTGCATAACAACTGAGGAAGTATTGGTTAAAACCCAGATGAGTGCTCAAGAGCCAGGGACTCCCAGCTTTTAGGATCCGGAAACAGCCATCTTTCTGGCGAGAGAATTTTGGTACGACGTCCTTGCTCTGGCATCTTTTGATTCTAATTCCATTTCACATTGACATCACATTCTGGGTATCTATTATTTTTCACGTTGTTTCTTGTTCTCACCAATTGGCATTTAACGTAATCGGGTCCTGTAGTCCCACATCTTTCTCATATGTCACAACAATACAGGCAGAGGGGGTGGTCCATCTTATCTACTGAATTAAATTGCATGTTTCCACATCGGGATTAACAGTTTTGTAGGATTCGTTGGAACATATACTTTTTTTATATAGCCCAGTTGCTAAATAATTTCTCATTTGACGCATAAATTTTCTGTTTAGTTTCGAGTTGGCTCACGTCCGCCACCAGTAAGGAAATTGGTGAAGGTGCAGTAATTTTGATAATGAAACAAGGTAATACAATGAAAAAAGGTGAGCTCTAATTCGAACCCATATCTCCTTCCTTGTAGAGACCATTTGTAAGTAGTCAGTATCTATTAGAATTTGGGGCACTACTTCTCTCAGTCATTTCGTCGAACAATAAACATGCACTTCGGATCGTCCCTACCTCTCAAAAGCTTCAGATAATTAGATGATACAAATGGGGTTCCACCTTCAAGCACTCACTATGCATCTTCATAATTCATTTCTCAGCCTTACCCATCAAAAGCAAAATATCAGATCCTAACTCAAAATTCCATCGCTTGGCACAACAATAACCATCACGTAGAATGTAACAATGTTAAATGCATCTGATCAAATCGTTTAGGAGCTAGTAATGGACAGTACAGGTCTTCTCATCGATCTTAATCCCATGGGGGTGGAGTCGAATGGCGCCGGAGCGAAGATTGTTGAAATGATTACCGAGAGTGGTTTCGAGGAGGGATTGGCTTGACGATTGGCTTCGACTGCTTTGAGGGTTTTGATGAGGTCTTGAATTGACGTTGTGGATGTTTAAGATTTTTTGGTTCAGAATCGAGGGAAAGCCAACTATAAAACTCCTTTGGCTTCTTCGACCTTTAGCGGCCAATCGCCAAGAAGTAGAACAAAATTATAAAGAAAATTTATTTATACCTCCAATAACTTTCTTCACTCTTACACATTATCTTCCTAACTATGAGTTAAAAGTTTAAAACAAAAGCTCAAAAAAGATAATATTTGTCAGCAGTGGGCTCGGTCCATTACAAATAATATAAGAGTCAGACTGTGTGTGGCACTGGTTAGAGGGTTAGACCCTCTCCGTAATAAACGCATTTTAAAAACCTTGAAAGAAAGCTCGCAAGTGAAAGCTCGCAAGTGAAAGCTCAAAAAGAACCATAACTGCTAGTGGTTACAAATGATATAAGAGGCAGTCATCGGGCAATGTGCCAACAAGATGTTGGCTTTCCAAGAGATGTAGATTATGAGATCCCATATTGGTTGGAGAGAGAACGAAACATTCCTTATAAAGGTATGAAAAACGAGAGAGAACGAAGCATTCCTTATATAGGTATGAAAAATTTTGACGCGTTTTAGAACTTTGAGGGGAAGCTAATAGGGAAAGCCCAAAAACACAATATCCGTTAGCGGTGGGCTTGAGCTGTTATATGTAGTCTCTCCCACAAAATTTTCCTAACTATCTTTCTTTATAAATACCTACTTTGTCTTTATAAATACATATTTTTAAAATACTTATAAATTCCAATGATAAAATGATGCTAACATAGTAAATGAAATGTAGATCCACTTGAATATTGTGTTTTTGGTGGAGTTTTGACTTCATCTTGTATAGATAACTATAGTAAGGTCATGATGGTATGCTAACTTTTGCTTGCTACCTCTTAAGTAACTTGTCAATCATGCATAATAGCTTATCTTGTATCGTGTACAAGATAAGATGTGATAGGACGACACAAAGTGCAGTGATAGTGAGTACCAAATACAACTTTGCATCGATTGTGTTCGATATGTCAAACTCAACAAGAGTACTATAGATAAAAAATACGACTTCCTTAGACCCCATGTTTTGATTATGCCTCTCATACTTACATTTGAGATAAACAACTTCGAATTGATCATACAAATACAAATTCTCACTTGTAGATCAAATTTTTCTCTAGTTAACGACTAAAACTCGTTTGCCTAATTACTAACATACCCTTTGCATAGCTCAATTTTTGTTTCGAAAACACACAACACAATGACTAACAAACAATAAATAAAAAGAATGGTAATGTGTAAAGAGATGAGATGACGTCCATTTGTTTGATTTAGGTTATGAAAAAATGTGAACGGTGGAATGCTGAGGTGGAGGTGGGTCCCTCCCTTCCCTTGCGTGTCTGCCACATGTGTATCAATCATTCTCACATGGGCCCCACCTTTGTACTATTGTTAGCCCCCACTGTCATCCTCTTCCTCTGCCACATTTTCAAATTTTTCTTTTTTTTTTTCCTTTTAATTTTGTATTTATATTTATATCCCAACACAAGACTCGCAACCCTAAATATGACGTGTGCTCTTGATTTTTCCGGTTTCATGGATGATTTAAATATTTTACATAATTTTTTTTATTTTTTTTTTAAATTTTAAAAATTAAAAGGGTATCCAACCACCGTCATCCATTTGAGTTTGTCAACTTCAATACCTAGCATCAAATTATGTATATATATATATATATATATATATATATATCGAATTTATGTATATTTAAATTGTTTGATATCGTTGGTAAACTTATACTAATGATAAATATTTATAATTATGATTATTTGGAGCTAAAAAGAAATGTAAAAGGAGAAATTGTGAATAGAAATGAAGTGTCAGCAAATTATTGAATCATTAATCTCCACAATGATACGGTATTGTACACTTTAATAATAAGTTTTCATGGTTTTACTCGAAGGTTTCAAAAAGTTTTATACGATAGTATTCTTCGTTTATAAACTCATAATCTTCCATTGATAGGAAGGGATAATGTTGAAATGAGGTAACTAGAGGGTGAGAGACAGGCGGGCGAGTGGGCATTCCTGAAGCATCACTGTCGGTGTTTACAGATACAGAAGGCAGAAGAAGGGGTCCTAATTACAGGCATGTCTCGTGCCAATTGGTCCACCAACAAACACAATAAGAGTGATGGATTATGAACGCTAAACCTCAACGTCCACTGACTGACACACAGATACTCTTTCTTTACAAACCACATTTATCCCTCTTTCGGATCATTTCTTGTTTATCTACTTTTCAACTCAACTCCCCCACTTCTTTCCCACTCACTATCCGACTCCATCTCGAGCTATAACGGTTGGATCTTGAGTTTATCCATCCTTATTGGTACGAGAGTTTATATTCAAAATGGACAATATTGATGTACTTACCATTAAAAAAAACCTCGGTTGGGGCCATGTTTTGCGGGGTTGTTGGAGCTTCGTCTCTTGAGATTCTGTTGGCTGCTACTCAAAACGAGACAAAAACAAGAAAAAGAAAGAAGTTGGCTGAGCAGCCAGATCTGGAATCTGAAGACTAAAAACAAGGACAATAAGTTGATTGAAGAGAATTAAAAGAAAACCCAGAAGATATTATGAATTAAAGAGGAAGAAAAAGGCATGAGCTGTGAGTGGGAACAAGAAATGTATGCATATCATATTCAAAGTGGTTTATTGCAGATGCAGCATCATCAAGATTCTCAATTGCAAAGAAACCTGGAAAATCCGGAACCCATTTGAATGTGAATCTTGATAATGCTACACCAGCAACCAACAACTGTCATTGATGAACAAGCACAAACACATAAAGAAACCGAAAGGGTAAAGAAAGGGAAGAAGAAGACAGGAGGAAGGTTGAAGAGAAGGAGAGGGGTTTGGGTATGTATATAATGGCAATTGATTATTGGTCACTTGTCAATGCTTCACACACCTGGCGCTTTCTTATTGGTCCTTCTCTTGCTTCGCTGTATACTACTGTCATTATACCACAAACCCTAATCTATTTTTCTTTATTTCATTTTATTTTTAATTTTCAAGTTTACCTCGTATCGTATCGTCATTTTTTTTAATATTTTTTTTTAATTGTCGATTTCACGTGGGATTGGCTTACACTAATTCTTTTTAGAATCCAAATTAAACTAATCATAATGCTCCTAAGCTTATCTCTTCATTTTTTTCAACTATTTTTTTTTTTTTGAGAATTTAATAAACATTATTTTTCAAACTTTAAATTTTTAATTTTTTGATATAAGGAAGATAAAAAAAAATATATATATATATATTTTTTTAATTTTGAAACATTAAAAAGCAGTAATTCAATCTTCTTCTTGGCTTAAAAATCACATTTAGGGTTATAGAAATCACATTTTTCAAAAAATAAAAATAAAAAAAAATCAAAATTACTTTTAAACATATTAATTTTTTTTAAGTTGGAGGGATAAAAAATTGACCCATTAATATTTTAACCAATTAAACTATAAATAATTTTCGTTCCTTTCGTTTCGAATTAGGGCCAAGGAAGCTGAAGTCTATGTTTTCTTTCTATATTTTTATTTAGTCTATTATACTTCGTGTTTGGCTCTTTTTAATCATTTATTCTTTGATTTCTCATATTTTGTGGTTATTCTTAGGATCGAATTCCTTTCATTTATTTTTTAAAACATTTTTAAAAAAATCAAACCAAAATTTATAAATAATTTTTTAAAAACAGGTTTTTGTTTTTAAATTTAGTTAAAATATAAAACAAATGTAAGGGAAAATAGGGTATAAACTAAAATACCTTTTCTATATTTGGCATATTGCCATTTATGATGCACATGCATGTGAAATTTTTAATAATTCTTATTATAAAAAGATAAAATACAATTCAAAATGATTAAATTGCCAAAAATATTCAATAAATTCTTTTAATAATATTTTTAAAAAAATTGTATTCAACCCTTTGGCTTCATAACTTAAGTATGCTAATAAATGTGGTTTAAATGTAAAGTAAATTTATAATATAGTTTTGGGTAATATTAATACAATAAAATTTAGGGTAGAAAATAATGATGGAATAAATAAAAGGGAAGGAAGACTGACAGATTCCTCTGCACCACAACGCCTCCACCCGAACCGCCGGGTCCATGTCCGTACATGTGATGTGCCCACTTCGACGCCGCTTTCCCATTTCCCTCGCTCTTTTATATATTTATTTATTTATTTATTATTTTTCTTTTAATTTAATATCAAGATTATTCTCTGATTTAAGTTTTTTTAAAACTTACCAATTTAAAATTCTCAAATGATTAAACTATATATTAATAAATATATTTGAATTATATGGATAAAAATGTACGACGTTTTTGAAATATATTTGATCCCGAAACTAAGAAAGTGATTTTTTCGATAGTTAATTAAATATTTTATTGTAAAATAATATGAAGGAAGCATAATGTGCATGAGTATAAAACTACACAACATTAAATTGTAAATAATTGTCACATGGGTACCGCATCTAATGCAACGGTCAACTGGATATATTTATAATTAAAAAATAAAAGAAAACATTACGAGAATGGCTGATTGATGGGCCAAAGCCCAAATCCTAAAGCCCAAATCCTAAAGCCCAAAGATAGGAGGAGGGCATGGGCTGATGTTATGCATGAAGGATGGGCTAAGCCCAAAATCTTCAATTCCGTTTTTAAAGGATGGGCCTAAGCTCAGAGCCAAAGCCCAAAGATAGGAGGAGGGCATGGGCTGATGTTATGCATGAAGGTTGGGCCAAGCCCAAAATATTCAATTCCAGCTTTAAAGGATGGGCCTATGCCCAGAGCTCAAAGCCGAAAGATAGGAGGAGGCAATGGGCTGAGGTTATGGCTGAAGGATGGGCCAAAGCCCAAAGATATGATAAGGTAATGGGCTGAAAGATGGGCCAAGCCCAAAAAGTTAAATTCCATTTTAAGAGAGAGATGAATATATTGGGGAAGAGCATATGCGTGCTCCAAATAAGGAGTTGGTTCGGATTCCCTTTCGTGGATTCGTTTAGGGAGGCAGTCTCTGTGTTGGTCCCCTTTGCCTTCCTTCATCTTCTTCTTCCGTTCTTCATTACCTCTCCTTTTCCTGTATGTATCTCTCTCTTAACCTTCCTTCTCTCTCTTCTCCAGGGGTTTTTTCTATTTCAACTTCTTCAATTTTCCCTGCCTCGACTTTCTCTGTTGCTTCTTCAAATTTTAGATTCTTCTGTCCTAATTTTCCTGAGTTCAAACTGCCAATGTTGTTCTTATTTGACTGAATCATTGGATGGATTGCTTATAATTTTTTGCAGGTAAGTTTGAGCTTTGCGAATTCGATTATTGTTCCATTCGTTTCTGGGTTTCGGTCTGGGCTTTCTCTGGAGCTTTTTGGTGGATAGTTGAAGGGTCAAAATCTGTAATCATCCAGGTTAATCTCCTTCTTGAGCTGCAATCTTTGATTTTCTTTTCAATTTTACTTAGTAGTACGGTAGCGCCTATGAGGTTCTGTTTTGTGGCTTACCCTTTTTGTTTCTTCTTCTCTTTTGGGGTTGAGGATGTCTGCAGCCGATGCTAATTTGATGTTTATGTATATATTGTTACTCTTATGATGTGTTTTTCTTTTGTTTCCTTCCTGGTTCGAACGTACCGTGTCATATATGGATTTTTGTAATCTGATTTTATTTATTTATTTCATTATCTTGGTAATCTGTACTGTTGAATTGGAAGCTGGACACAGCCAAACTGTGGCATTGAGCGGGCCTGTAATTATTGGAAGTACAGGAAGGAACAATGCTCTTTGATACTATATATATATATATATATATATATATATATATATATTAGTACTACTTGACCCAATAGCACCACGCCTATCATTGATCAAAGGAATTGAACTTTACTCTACTTCAATGTTTCTGGTTTGGTTGTTTCTTGACAATGGAATGATTATATTGAAGTATTCGACAACTTGATTCTCCAATGTTTGTTTTGTTTGTATTGTAGCTCTATTTCTAGTGGTATGGAAGAACACTAAATCCTTAGTTATTCAAATCTAAAGGGAGACGTTGAACCTTGCGAATGCCCTATCCTTCTCCCAAGAACCCCTTGCACATCTATGAGTAACTTTGCCATAGTGCCATCCCCAATCCCAAGGAAAGGGAGAAACGTGAAACAACACCACCCTTCACCGTCGTATACTAGCAAAGGCTAGAGACATCTGCTCTCCATAAGAAACAAAAGCCTTTAATTGCTCTTAAAAACAAATTGTCATCCCAAAACAACATCCTGCATTGGTTGGTGAGGAGAACGAAGAATTCATTATAAAGTTGTGGAAACCAATCCCCTCAGACGCGTTTTACAGACCTTGAGAGGAAGCCCAGACTAGACAATATTTGCTAGCAGTGGGCTTGGTTTGGGCTGTTACCCACCATACTTCTACAAATATTACACTTCTAGAATCCAAAAAGAAAATAAGACAATCTTGATGCCTTGACCTTTGGACTCTCACCTTCCAAAGCGAATAGAACAGCTAGAGTGATCTATTGAACTTGAAACTAGAGAATATGATTTGACTCCTCAACATTTGCTAGTTTGGAAACTCGTGGAACGTTTAAGAGATTTTTCCCCACTATATAATCTTGGATCTGAAGTTTAAAGTTTGATCGACAAACACGCAAAAGAAGCAATAATGGGATTTCTCAATAGTTTCGTCGGTGTCTCAATAAGTTCCCATTGGCTGCGTCGAGCATGACCGCACTGCATGACTTCATATTTGAATGTAACTTGTCTTGACCTCTAACCGGAGCCCATCCTCTTCAGGTTTCTGATTAGTCGCGTTAGGAGAATGAAATGTCATATTGGTTAACATTCATTGCAGGCTTATATCTTGTTGAAGTATATCCTTGATCGATTTGAAGGTAGTTAGACCAGAACTTCAAGGTCGTACAATATTATACAAAGTTTTATGTTAATACTCACTGAATCGTGTTCTTTTCAGGTTTCCAGTTTATAATTTTCTACAATTGATGAGTTTCTTCTGTTAGCTTGGAAGTTTCCACTTCAACATGAACAACCCTTTCCCTGAAGATAGTGTAAGCTGCTAATCCTAGTTGTGTTCATCTTCTAATTACACGAAATGGGGTTTTAAAACTTGAATCCTTTCTACAGGATCAGACCACCGTAGTGGGTTTTGAAGTTCCAAAATCACCGGATTCAACCTATAACAATGTATACCTTGGAAGCGAAGATGATGCACGCGATCCACCACCCGTCCCACCTCATTTGCAGCACACCTTACTCAGTCACCCAGCAGGCCGAGATGCTGGTGGAACTCTTCCTTTGCCACAGAATGTGGTTCTCAACCATCTTTTTATCGAAAACCGGGAGACTCCACGTTCCGTTGTGGCTCTTGGATTCACTCATCGTTTTCATTCAAAATATGTCACGGTTGTGCTTTACAAACCGGTTCATAGAAGAGGAAGTAGCGCGCCTTAGTTATGCATATACATCTAAATCATTCAATAGAACTAGTCCATCGGTAGAAATTGTTTATGAAGTTAGAGCGGAAGCATTTAACTTCTTCACCAAGTAAATGATTGTTGATGGGTAGATATTGTTCTTGCATTTTTTGAACTGTTAAAAGATGCAAATACTTCTTATTTTCTTAGCTCGAAGTTTAGACTTTAGAGTTCGGTTTGTAGGATGTGTTTATTAATTTAGCCTTTGGATTACATTATATTCGAGGGTTCAATCTATGACCCCATTAACACAACTTTACCTATCGCTCACTAGTGAAAGAGGAGGAAAGACAATTTCAGGCCTCGGGGCCGAAATGCTCTAAATTTAGTAGCCATTGGACATTGATTTGTGCATCTTTTTGTCCCCTAATTTGTCTGAAATGGCCGCGTTGAAATCTTTTATGAATTGGTTCATAGATTGATGGGATGAACCATTAGGCTTCACTGCATTTTCCAATGCCTTCTTGACTTCTCCAACCGCAGCTCGATATTGACTCCCAGACTTAGCATCCATCAGATGGTTAATCTTCTCCGAAACCCTTTCCTTAGATATCTGCCGTCCATCTCTCAGATTAATCCCCACCTTCCAATCTTCCACCACCAGTTTCCGATTGGTGAACTGATCCGTAAGCAAAGGAAAGCACAACAGCGGAACATTACACCAAATGCTTTCCAGAATTGAATTCCATCCACAGTGAGTTAAGAACCCTCCGATCGCCGGGTGGGACAGCACTTGTCTCTGATGACACCATGGCACAATCATCGAACGGTCAGAAACCTCCTTCCGGTAACCAACCGGCAGTGGATCGGTGTCTGTTGAGCTGACAATATCCGGTCGGAGCACCCATATGAAATGGACCCCACTCATCGAAAGCCCATGGGCTATTTCTGCGAGGTCCGTTTTGGTGACGTGGGCGTAGCTTCCACACGAGACGTAGAGGACCGAGCCGTGGGGTCTGGAGTTGAGCCAGTGGGTACAATCGGACTCGGGCCAGAGGCTGGTTGCGACGGAGGTTTTGGTGCAGCCAGGTGGGAAAATAGGTCCGATGGTGTAGAACCGGGTTTCGGCTTGTAAGGCTGAAACGGTGTCGTTCTCGAGCTCATGTACGGAGTTGCATATCACGAAATCTGCAGCTCTAACATCCTCAAACGCTGCGAAAATGATTCGGTGGCAAACCGACGTCGTGTCTGTGTCTTGTAAATACGACATCATGTCCTGTGGATTGATTGCGCTTACTCCTGGTATGTAATCAATGGCGTCCTCTCGAACATCTGTTCAAATTCAAATTCAAATTCAAGTTAACCCAAATCAAAACTCAAATGATTGGGTATGAGCGAACCAACCCGGGCATGCAAAATGGCGGTTTTGTCGGAGAAGATTCATGTGATAATAGAGCGTAAAAACCAACGCCGGTTCGGTCCAGAACGAAACATAAAGCAGATCAAACTTCTTCGCAACCTTCGACGGCCACACAAAAAACGTATCCGCTATCAGACAACTCACCGGCGGCCCTCCTCCTTCAGACGACGCAGTTTTCACAATGCTCTCGACCTCCTCCTCCACGTGTGCCGAAAACACATGCAACAGCGACTCCATGAACTGGTCGTGATTCAGCGACCGGTCGAATCCAACCGGTAGTCCATCCGACACGGTTCGGTAGCGTACGTCCAACCCCGACTTCCGCACGGCGGAAAACAAATCATCGCCAGCAGGCGAATGGGCTTTGGCGATTTGGCGGTGGATGGCTTGCGTGTTGATGAAGGTGACGGTGAAGCCACGTTGGGCAAGGTCAGTTGCCAGGTGGACGGAGGGTATGACGTGGCCTTGCAGAGGGTAGGGAACAATAATGGCATGGGGATTTTGGCGCTCCATTTGGGTAATTAGGACAGAATTAGGATAGTACGTAAATTACAATAACCTGAGTTTATATCTTTTAGACGTCGCGAAGCACAAAGATGACCCCAGAAATGAACCTAAAAAAATGAATGGATTAGCCTTCAATTTCGGACAAACATTCAGGGAATTGAAATTTAGTAGAGAAATTAAAGTACAAATGCATATAAAATTAAGAACAACAAGAAGAAGTAATGTCTTTTGAGCTTAAACCCCGAGGCTTCTGTAAACATAGTACACATGGAATGAACAAAACCAGACAAAGATTGCTGTTTGATTACCAGATGTGGAAGAAGACCAAGATGTCTTTGTGTATATTTCCTATGTATTATTTATAGGCTATGAGCTTCGCATTGTGATGCCTTTATTTTATTTATCTCTTATCCTAAAGTTTTGGTGTATAATATTATTGATAACCAAAGTTTAGACTCACTAAATTAGCTTCTAGAGTATATAGAATGTCCATATACATTTCACCGTGATTGGCATCCATTTTCCTTTTACTCCTCTCCTAATTTATTTTATTTTGAATCAACTCAATTATTACTTATTTGATTATTTATTGAATCTAATTTTGATTAAACTATAATGAACAAAAATTAATTAAATATCTATGGCAATAATAATTTTATACATATTTTTTTGATTTTTTTTTATTGTTTTATTATGGTATAAGATTTATAAATATCCATTTTTAAAATATAAGTTTATGGTTAAAAGTTTATATAATTTTATTAAAATTAGTAATCACACTGTTAGACGAACACGATTCTCCACAATGGTATGATATTGTCCCCCCAAAAGGCCTCATACCAATGGAGTTAGTATTCATCACTTATAAACCCATGATCATTCTCTAAATTAGCCGATGTAGGACTTTCATCATCCAACACACAAAATAAACTCAAAATGATAAGTTAATTTAATAAAAATAAAATAATTACTAACAACAGTAATGTGACGTTCGGACATTTTATTCCTAAATATCCAAAATAAAACTTTTAAACAAAAGAGAATTATCGAAAGAGCCTTTAACTTTTCATTGAAAGTTAAGCGTACAAACAATACTTATTCTAGAATTTTGTTAATAAATGTGATATTTACTCAAAAATATGAGAATCATAGAGAGCAAGTGGTAAATAAATAAATAAATAAATAAATAAATAAATAAATAAGAATTGGTTTATTTTGTGTCAAATCAACTTTACGAGAAAATAAATAAATAAAATTTAAGATGTGCGAATGTATTTCTACTTTGCATAACTTTACTCTTTATTTATTTAATTCAGAGTATTAATCAATTTGAATGTACAATTATTATTGAGAATATATAGAGAGAGAGAATAAAGTAACTGTTAAAATGAAGTAAAAAGTAAAAAGTAAAAAGTAAAAAAAATGAAGGGTTCATTAATTAATTATATGGTAACAGGAAAGGGACATGAAATTGAGAATAAAAAGTACTAAAACAAAAACTGGTATAATTATTTTGAGGAGAAAAAACCGAGTTTTTTTTTCTTTTTTCTTTTTTAAGGAATAGACATGTTTGGTGTGAGACAACAATAAATTTCTCTCCTTTAATAAATTTTAACAAATTTAATAATGTTTTATAAGAAAAATGAAAAGTAGATTGATTACGGATCTTCGTAATGATATGATATTGTTCAATTTGAGCGTAAAACTCTTGTAGTTTTGCTTTGAGATTCCCCAAAAGACATCGTACTAATGGAGATATATTTATTACTTATAAACTTATGATCTTTCACTAAATTAACCAATGTGAGACTCACTCCCAATAATCTTAAATAATCTCTGTTTCGGACTTCATTCCTTCCCTATTTCTTTTGTAAAGGAAGATTTCTGCCTGATTCGAAGTAGTTTTTTATAGGACTTCTACTTCGTAAGTTAAATGCACTATCTCTAGTTGGGCCGAGTTGGGTCATAGGAGCCGACCAAATATGTGATAAAGGCGAGGAAGTTAAGGTTAAAGAGGTGGTTGTACAAAGGATTGTCTGTACTTTGAGGTATGCATTTATACGTGTATGTATGCTCACACGCTCTCCATCTAAACCCTACAACCCCTCCCCATCTCAACTCAAATATTTCAGATCCAGATTTCATAAAAAATTTATTTTATTTATTTATATATATAATAAAAATTAAAAGAAAAAAAAAATGATAATGATTAATAAGCAAAGTACTAAATAAAACTTGACAGGTCCTTTTCCGTTGTCCCCTAACTCAATTACAAGATGGTCAGCTTAAAAAGCATGTACCATAATTCGGAAAAGATACTCCAACTAACGTTCTTCAACACTTATTTGAATATTTTTTATCAGCCGTTTCATTTCGAATACACATAAATTTAACTATTCGAGTTTTACTTTAACGACGTTGAAAATACAAGTTTTTTCGAATGAGTCTGTATGAAATGGATGCATGCAAGTAGTTTTGAATAAATTTGAATATCATGATCATATGATTGGTCCTCTCTTGCTTATATGTACCTTTCGTTCAATCGGATGAGATTATAGTTTGGATATATGTGAAAGTGCAAAAACATAAAACAAACTAATGCGGATCTCCATCTCTCTCCATAAGTGTTCCTAATCAATTATTGCACAAACTGTTAGAGTAGTTAATGACCAAATCAAACCCCATTGGGATGGGAGACAATTAAGAACAAGCCACAAGCACAAGGCACAGGCAACATTGATGATCAAATGAGTAAGTTCATAAATTATAGCAAATGTCATTGGTACAAAACATTTGGTACTTTTTTCTACCTTCATTTCTCAATGGATTTAGATTATCCTATTTACTAATGACCCATTTTTACGGGTCTCAACATAATGATTTAGAGACAGACGTACCTACCAATCGAGACGTTTTATGGAATGCTTAGAGTCGCTTAGTGTACTCACATGGTATGCTCTTCAAACTCAACTCCAAAACTTGTGTCTGTCCCATCACTTTTGGCCTCTTGGAAGAGCGAAATATCCCATCAATTTCCACTGTTTTGATCCTTTTTTTTAATTATTTGACCATTCCACACTATAAATTGTTTCCACACCCTGTTGACAAGGACTAAGCTTTTTGCACAATCGTTTGCACCAAATGGCTAAGCCTGAGGCCAGTGCCAAGAAGAATGGCATTGTAAAGCTGAAGACCGCTGTTGGGAGGCTGCAGAGGAGCCTCTCCTTGGGTCGAAGGTCCAATTCTGGGCTACACGAGTTCGATCGTGAAGTTGGGGATGACGACTCGACTCCGGTACCGGAGGATGTCAAAGAAGGCCATTTCGCAGTTGTGGCAGTTGATGCTGAGGAGCCGAAACGATTTGTTGTTCCGTTGAGTTGCTTGAATAATCCGACGTTTTTGAGACTTCTGGAGGCAGCGGCAGAGGAGTATGGATTTGATCATGAGGGTGCGCTGACGGTCCCGTGTCGACCGAGCGAGCTCGAGAGGATCTTGGCTGAGGAATGGGAGGAGGAGGAGGAGAATGAGAATCGCTGCTTTTAAGGGATAGTATGATTTGGGGAACCATAACGTGGGGTTTTGAAGCTATTGAAACGACCAAGAGGATCAAAATTAAGGTTGTTTTTTTCGTAGCTTCGAACTCTTCGCAGCATTGTAAAACTTTTTACCAATTGAAAAATTGGTATTTTGAGAATGGCCAATCAAAGTTTGTGGTCATTCGATTACATGTTCATTTCTTCTGTTATGTTGTGTTTAATTTGGTGTGTTTTTTGTACTCTCACGCATGTGTTTTATTTTAAACTTTAAAAATTGTGACAGGATTTAAATATTAAATAAATATATATCGTGTGTTTTCGAAGTTTGATATTGTCATAAAAGTTAGAATCAAATCCACTTAAGGTTAGTTTTAGTTTAGTTGGTAGATAAATAAACGGTTAATTGTCTCCAGCTTTAATTGCAACAGATCAAAATATAAGATCATACAATCATTGTCTAAACTAAAGATAGAAAGGAATTATAATGTCCTCTTCCTTTACTTAAACAAGATCTTGTTAATCCTAGGTCCCTAGGATGGCCCTGCCAACATCATGGGCATGTGACTCATGTGGGCTAGGCTTCAAGGACCTTGTCTCCCTTCCTAAGATTACCAATTAGAGGGCCTATGCACATCCGGCGAAGGGCACTCATGTCGGTGCCTTGGGAATTTGCTTAGTTGGTAAACAAGCTAATCTTACACACGCACAAAAATTGGCAGTCTTCAAAACTGAAAGAAAATGGGAAGAACCCACCAAATTTGTCCAGTATGGGCATCAGCCTCGGGTGAATTGTGTATTTGATCAAGTGGATGGGTACTAACTAAGGGTACACAAATTGTCTATCGACCACTCGCAAATGTAAACAGGAAAAGAAAAAATCTCTCATGCCAGACCAGACAAGACCCCAATTCTCTCTGCAAAACTATACCTGCTAGGAGAGTCACAAAAAGAAGGAACAATTTCTATAAGAAATTCAGATTCCCTTCCTGAACTGCAGGTCATGCAAAGTTATATTTATATGATCCACTTATCAACAGCAAGAACACCTCACAATTATGCCCCAATAGGGAACAAAATCATTATATTTCATTCAATAAAAAACCGAAAATATAAGAGTGTGGGTTCATAGTCGCATGGTGTCTAAAAATAATATTGGATATGGCTCTATCTAGTTGATTCAAAAACCAACTAAAAGATATAGGATACATGAATTAATAATGATTAAGCAAAAACATTACCTACTAGCCCCATTAAAATTGCTAGCTCGAAACAATAACCAAGCTCATCAGTGTTCAGACCTTCGGCTTGTTGTGTTAGCACATCACACGCATGCTGGCCGAGCTGCGGAGTTATGCAAACACACCCTAAGCGATGTTCTACACTGTAGATTTCAATAATAACGAAAACTCACAAGTTATACAGCTTCAATTAGAACCCAGCCTTCTTCTTCAAATGTGCCTTGAAGTCCATAATGTCACCCTCCCACCTGGTTACAGCTTGATTCTCGCACACCCATATCTCTTGGGCGACTTGGTTTATAAGTCTAAAATCATGGCTTACAAGGACCAAACCTCCATCCCACTCATTCAATGCCTCTGCCAACGAGTCAATTGTCTCGATATCCAAATGATTAGTGGGCTCATCAAGCAGTAATAAGTGGGGTTGTCTCCATGCTAACCAGGCAAATATAACACGGCTCCTCTGCCCATCAGACAAATTTTTCATTGGCATCACTTGAGCTTTACCGGAGAGCCCAAACTTCCCAATTGCTCCTCTCATCTTCTCTTCCTCATTTCCTGGGTACTCTTTTATCATAAACTGGAGAGCAGACATTTCCATGTCTAGTTTCTCAGTTAAATGTTGATGAAACTGGGCAATTCTAAGGTGATTATGTCGCCTAACCATGCCCTCCAGAGGAACCAGGTCCCCTGTCATCAGCTTCAACAGCGTACTCTTTCCAGCACCATTCGGTCCAACCAAAGCTATCCGAGAGTCCAAGTCAACTCCAAAGTCGAGGTTCGTATAGATGAGATTGTCAGGGGTATAGCCGAACGTTGCTTCCGAAAACTGAAGAACAGGAGGTGGAAGCTTTCCAACATCAACAAAGCGGAAGACAAGAACCTTGTCTCTCACCACCTTTTCAGTAAGCCCACCCCTCTCCATTTTTGCCAGTGTTTTTTCCTTACTCTGTGCCTGCCGTGCTAGTTTTGCTGATCCATGACCAAATCTGGCAATATATTCTTTCATGGAAGCAATCTGATCCTGCTCCCACTTGTACATTTTCATCTGGTTCTCTTCCAGGTCAGCACGGGTCTGAACATACTGATCATAGTTACCTGTGTAGATCTTCAATTTTCTGTTCTGCATGTGGATAATGTTTGTGCACACACCGTTAAGGAAGTCCTGGGAATGCGAAACCACAACTAGGATCCGGTCAAACTTCTTCAAGTTTTCTTCTAGCCAGACACAAGCCTCCAGATCTATCAGTATCAAAAAAAAAATAGAACAGTTGTTCATCAGATTGATACACTAAATAATTCAAAAAACAAATCAAAGTTGGCACTTAAATTCCACAGCTCTTAATAATTTATTTGTATATTTAGCAGTAGTACGAACAGGATACACCCCCCCCCCCAAAAAAAAAAAAAAAACTTAATTAATGAAAACAATATTGCATGCACACTACATAACCCAAAGGTTGAGCAAGAGCACATCCCCTGCAAAGGGAGTACACTTGTGTTCCCTAGGAACGGGCTCATTGGATCAGAATGTATGTTTGACAAGGAATCTAAGGGTATGAGATTGATAATAGCAAGAACCAGAATGATCAGCCAATCGGTGTACCAGCCAAGCATTTGCATTAATTATCCAAATCCAAGTTCAACATCAATATTATAAGACTCAAAACCTACTTATTTCTTTCATTGGGTGATAACTGAAAAGATATTAATTCATCACCACCACTCAATCAGCAAAACAAGAAAGCACAAAGCATGTCAATACCTAGATGATTAGTTGGTTCATCCAGTAGAAGGATGGTGGGATTCATGAATAGGGCACGTGCTAAGGCAATCCTCATCCTCCAACCTCCAGAGAAGTCCCGGGTTTTCTTAGCTTGCATCTGCTTGTCAAACCCAAGACCATACAGGATTTCAGCAGCACGTTTTTCTGCAGTTGCTGCATCCAGTGCTTCTAAACGTTCATAGATACGATCAAGCTGCTCTCCACCTCCATCATCCTAAATTAAAATAGAAAAGTGAATAATGAGCACTAGTAAATTCTTTAGAACATGGGGACTATTGTAATCAACATACTTGTGCAGCCAAAGTTTCTGCCTCCTTCTCTAACTGCAACCTTTCCTCATCACAACTTATAATAGCTTCAAGTGAAGACATGTCAGAAGCTTCAATCTCTCGTGTAAGGTGATAGATATCCATGTGCTCTGGAATAGGAAGCTCTCGGCAACCTATTGCCGAAAGAAGTGTAGATTTCCCACATCCATTTAATCCAAGCAAACCATAACGTCTGAAAAAAATTTGTAAATATTGAACATCAAGCACAAGAATCAATGTGGAAATAGAAACTATTGACGCCAGCTCATTATTACAAGCAAACCTGCCATAGTTAAGCTCCAGCTCAGAATCAACGATAAGATCATGCCCATGAAAGGTAACTGATAAAGACTCTATCTGCAAAAAGCATGAATGTAAGGACATTACCAGCGTCATCACTTACACTTCCCTAATAGCACAACATCACTTCCAAGTAAATCAGCAAGGAATATGAACGACTAAAGTTCAATATTCATATGCTAAAAAAATGGATAGTCCTAGGAGATCTCAAGAAAAATAAACCAGTAGCAGTTCTTTTCAAAATAAAAGAATATTTTAGAAGACGATTAGATGTCACCTAGCCTACCAATGCATTCACAAACAGAAGATTCATCGATAAACAACTGTTCCAATGAGTTCCGTTGAGGAAAAATAACAATGCAACGAAGAATTATTTTTTCCCAACAAAGTTTAAAGAATAGAACACGGACGAAAACAACGTAAGCATGATTAAAAAAAAAAAAAAAAAAAAAAACTGCATAGTGGAGCATAAACGTATAAAAAAGTGAATTAAAATATTCATACAGGTATTATAGCCAATGGCTCTTTTTTCTTGAAAAAAAGAATTAATAGCTATATCATGATTCTGATTCTGGAATCAAATTAGGGCTTACTCTGATGTCCCTGGAGAGAGGATGTGAGCAAAGCACACCAGTACAAGTACGATCAGATAACTGAAGAGCGTCAACTCCATTCGCCAACTTATCAACTCCATTCTGCGAATCGGCAGATGCCGCCTTGGAAGAAGCGGCCGCCGCTGCTTTTCCTCCTCGCTTAGCCGCCGCAGCTGCCTTCTTCTGAGCCGCTTTCTTCTTGCTCGCGTCGGAAACCATCCTTAACCCTAAAGATTCAAAAAAAAAAAACCCTAAAAGCACAATCAAAACGAAATCAGAAACACCGAGAAGAATCCCCAATACATACCTGGGGAAACGGAGAGAAAGAAGATCAAAGGAAATGCGAGAACGACAGAGCGAGCTAAGAGGCGCGAGTAAGAAGAGGAAGCAGATCTAGGGCTTGAAGAAGTCGCTCTTCGTCTCTCACGGCGCTTTTGTTGTGGGCCTTTTATCAGACCTACGTCTCGTAATGCGATGCGGATCAAGGGTTCAAGGTTCCGAAAAAGGAAGGCTTTGGGATCATATTTATAGGAGTCCTTTATGATTCCACGTGTCCTCCACGAAGATCTACTTCTGGTTGGTTGCGTAGCCGACTGAAATTGGGCTGTGAGGGTAAATACGAGAATTCACTTGGCACCGATATTGGGCTGGTTAAATAGAACATGACCTTAAGGATTTGGCCCAATTATAGAAGATTTCTTCCACCCATTAGGAAGCCCATGGGCTTAAGGATTTGGCCCAGTTATATGCATTTAAATTTTGAGAAACATTATTTATATATATATATATATATATATATATATTTTTTTTTTTTTTTTTTTAATGAAACATGTTGGGTTCGTTGACAAAACTTCCTTGCAAAATCAAAATTCTTGAGTGAGTGTTATGTGTCAAGAACATTTAGATATGTTTAGAATGTTCAAATATAGACGAATATTGTTAATCCATATTTAATAATTCATTTGGGATGGAAATTAGATATATTTTAAAATTTAAAAAATTGATAATTAAGGTTATGGTGATTTTAATTTATTAGATATGTGTTAAAACATCATTTAGTTCAAAAAAAAAATTATTAATTATTTGAAATATATGATTTAGAAGGTTTAAAATTTTAATTGATATAAGTTTGGGCATGTATTTTCAAGTGTGGCGCGAATTGATATAATTATTTTAAATATCATTATTAATTCACGGTTTAATGAGTTTAAGAACCGAACCGATTCTATCGCACTATAGTCTCGTCGTCGTTCGATCTCCCTCTCTCCTTGCTTAGGCTCGCGCGCGTAGCCGCCGTGGATATCGCTCCCTCTACGCATGTGATCGCCTCGATGTCGTTCAATTTCCCTCTCCGACGATGTGAAGGTTAGTTTTCTGGTCACCGGTAGCTTTTTGAATAAATTGGTCTGCCCTTCGGATTCCACCCCACTTTAAAACCCATTATAACCCCGATTTAATAAGAAGAGGGGGAAAAAGGAACAGTGATTATTGGGACAAATCCATTATTTTCCTTTTCTGTATTCTCTTCTTCGTTCTTGTTTGTATTTACAATTTTGTTTTTACCAATTTTTTACTGTTTTTGAAACAGAGCATTCTGAATTTCTGAAACAACTCATTACTAAGCTGCATACCTTGTAGTAACATCCATTGTTTGTGGATCTGATTTTGTTCATATGTTAGTATCACGCGAATGAGAAATTGGTCACAAACTTTCCTCCATGATGGATTAGTCTACCTGTGATGTTTTAGTATCGAGCGAATGAGAAGTTTGTCTGGATTAGTCACAAACAATGACGTGCGTGGATTGTTTGTCTGATCTCTTTCTCTCTCTTTTACAACTGAGATGCCATTAGTTTGTGTTAAACTAATGTTACTATTGCATTTGGGTTGCTTCCTTCCATTTCTTAATCTGGGTAGTTTATGGGCAGCTAAAGGGTACATTATTAGAAGTAATTAGATTCTATTTTTGTGAGATCCCACATTGGTTGGAGACGAGAACGAAACATTTCTTATAAGGATGTGGAAACCTCACCCTAATAAACGTGTTTTAAAACACTGAGGCTGATAGGGATATGTAATAGGTCAAAACGAACAATATCTGCTAGCGGTGGGTTTGAGTTGTTACAAATGGTATTAGAGCTAGACACCAGACGGTGTGCCAGCGAGAACGCTGACCCCCAAGGGGTTGGATTGTGAGATCCCATATCGGTTGGAGAGGAGAACGAACCATTCCTTATAAGGTGTAAAAACCTCTTCCTAACAGACGTGTATTGAAATCGTGAAGCTGACAACGATAGTAACGAGTCAAAGCGGACAATATCTGCTAGCGGTGGGTTTGGGCTGTTACAATTTTAGTACTTAAGATCCAAATGTTTTGCTCTATGTGTGTTTTGTTTGTTGTTAGCTTCTCTGTTTCTTTTCAAGTTCTAATTAGGTTCCACTTTTAGTGCTTCCAAAGATTATCTCATACATGTGTATGTATGCGAGTAGAAAGTTGCATATATAGCCGTGTTAACAATGTTTTAGGCTCTGGCTTACACTAAGTAAGAAGTGATTTCTTTCTTAAGAAACCCCATGAGCCTTTTACTCTAGCAACTCTAGAAATCGAGTACTCATGAGTTGGTTGTATTTTTGTCCTAGGATGGCTTCATCTCTGAGACTTCTAAACAAAGTTATTCTAGTCGAACTCTTCGTTAAGTTGAAAATGATATCCTAATTCACTTGTTGGTGGTAAAGCAGGATTATCAAGGACAAGAAAACCTACTAAACAATATTCAGATGTTTGAGAGCATTTTACTGAAGTAGAGGGATGCTAGGCTGAATTTTATAGGGCTGCTTATAAATATTAGGCTAAATTAATAAAAATGCTCTCAGACTTTTCACATGTTTTTGAACTTTTAAAAGTTTCAATAATGCCTTTAAACTAAAATTAAAGTTAAAGTTTTGGGGGACAACCATCAGTATTTTGTTTCAAATATATCTGTGAACTTTTAAAAGTGTTTCAAAATATTCTTGAACTTTCCAAAGTTTCATTAATATCCTAAAACTTTTTTAAAACTTCAAAAATATCTTTATCGTTGGAATATGGCTAGAATTGTTAGTATCACGTTTCAAAAATACCTATGAACTTTTTTCAAATTTTTAATAAGTTTCTAGAGTTAGTATATAAACAAAAATAGTTTATCTTCACTCCATAGATCATCTCCCTCTTTGATTGTCTCTCTCTTCTTTGCTTTTACCCCTAACAATTTCTCATTTCTTTTTTCTTTTTCTCACTTCTCGAATATCCTATTAATCCCCTTCTTTTCCACAATCTCTAAAAATTCGTCCATTTATTTTATTTTCTTTTTTACTCTTTTTAAATAACAAAACTTTGATGGAAATCTCTCATTTGTGAGCATTTCTAGACATACAAAAATTTTCATCACGCAAATAGACAATATGTTTTCAAATTGCCTATTTGGGTATTAATGTTTCATATTTATGTTTATAAATGCTCAACAATGAGAAGCTTCTCCTTTTCATTTAGAGTTTTGATATTTAAGAAGAGAAAAAAGAGAAATGAGGGAAGTTTTAAAGATTGAGGAACAAAAGAAGGAGAATAAGAGGATATTCAAGAATCAAGACAAAAACGAGAAATTGTTGAGCCATAGGTTGAAGTAGAGGAGAGAGATGAAATTGAAGAAGGAGATTTTTGTTTAGGGTTTAGATAAACAGCTTACGTCTAAATATTAACCGTAAGAACTTGTTTAAGGCTAAGGGTATCAATTCTACTTTTGAAAGTTCATGGGTATTTTTATAATGTGGTATTAACGGTAAGGGTACTTTTTAAACTTTTTTTAAAAGTTCAAGGGCATTAATAAAACTTTTGAAAGTTAAAGGGTATTTTTAGAACAAAGTACTAATAGTTTCCATCCAAAACTAATGGTTAGAATATTTTTGAACTTGTGTCAATAGTTAAGGGTATTATTGAAATTTTTGAAAGTTCAAGAATATTTTTGATGCAAAGTACAAAGTTCGAGTGTAATTATATTAATTTAGCATAAATATCACGGGGCTACATATGCACGTGATTCTTAGGGGAAATGGGGCAACAAATTTTAAAAGGCACTTAGGAGAAATGTAAGAAGTATACAAGTTAAAGAATTATGTTGAAGGAGATTCTAAATGTAATTTGATAACTAATCTTTCACTCAAGAGAATTATTTAACGATGTTTGCTTGTATGGTCCTATTGAATGAATTGCCATTTAAGTTTGTAAATGAAGAATTTCATAAATTTTGTAAGGCATTAAATCCTAAGTTTGTAATTTCATAACGAGTCACTATTGCAAAAGGTTGTTTTCAATTGTACGAGGGAGAAAAAAAGGTTTAAAAGTGCTTTAGTTCGAATAGCCAAAAAGTTTGTTTAGCGTTTGATACACGACTTTCATTCATGATATTAATTACAAGGTTATAAAGAAGAGGAGGTGGGGAAAAAAACTTGACCAAACCATTGGCGGATTCGTTTTTGGAGGGGGCTTATTTGCTTTTCTGTTGATTTCTCAAGCGTTCTTTCATGGTTTTTCATTCTTTCAACTCCAAGGTTCCTGTCTTCATCTCTCCAGATTGCATGCAAGTATACCAAGGTTAGCTATTTTGTCCCAAACACTCCAGTCTTCCTCAGGTTCCTTCTATTTGAAACTGAATTGGCTGCCTTAGTTTCATCATTTAGAATTGACATTCCTTAAGATTCTAGTATTTTTCTCTAAATTTTGCAGAGCTTTACGTTGCCGGATGTCCTGTATTGTACTGAATCATTTGTTGGGCTGCTTATCATTCATGTAGATAAGTTTAGGTCTGTGGGAATTCGAATGTTTATATTATATTTGTGGGTCTTTGTTACGTTCTTCCTTGGAGCTCATTGATTGATAATTCAAGTTTCACAATCTCTAAACGTTCAGGTCAGGCTCCACTTGAGCTAAAATCTTTGATTTTCTCATGCATTCTAGAATATTGCAACGTTTATAAAAAGTTCAAATGTTTTTCTTTTCCTCTTTTGTTTTCTTGACTTGGTGTGATTTTATTTATCTTTTTTGTTGGAAATGGCTACCACTAAGCCTAAATATACTTAATTAGATATTATGCATATCCTTATAGCGTGTGTTTGCTTTATTAATTATTTCATCATGTGCCCAATCTGCATCCCTGGTTCAAGCTGGAGCCAGCTTTCTTTCTTAATGGATTCAATCTCTCTTTTATCGTCAATCTGTTGAATTGTAGCTCAATTGCAACCTAACTAGGATCATTTATTAAGTTAACAGATCTATCGTGATGAATAATTAATATAATAGAAGTTCCTCTACTTTATTTGCTGGTTCTTTAAGCTTTAATGTTTCCGTATGAAATTGAGTAATGACTGATGAAATATTTTATTAATGCAATTTTGAGGACGGAAAGCCTTTAATTTATTGCAATTCTGTCCAATAATTTACTTTGTTACTTACCAATAAAATGCTTAATTTTTATTTGATTTGTTTGTTTGCTTAATCATTTACGTCTGGTGATATCAGTTGAAGTGCATGCAAGCTTGCCTGAATACTCATCAATATTATAAAAAAAAAAAAAAAAAAAAAAAAAAAAAAAAAAAAAAAACCCTTTTTTTTCTCCTCCAATCTTTTGGTTTGTTCTGTGTGTGAATCTATTATTCAATTGTAAGGGATGCTTTTTTCAATATTGTCCTAACTGACACTATTTCCGATGGTTATGATATCATTTGGAGTGCACGCAGGGTTCTTGGTCTAGAGGCATCATCGACATTGTTGTTAGAAACCTTTGCCTCAAAATTTTAGGTCCGTTTAGGTTATGGAAGGTGAATTGGTTCATTAAGAGATTAAACTAAGAGGCCTACACATATTCATGGAAACATTAAATGAAATGAATATTTCAGCAAATACGATGAAATATGAAAAAGCTATCCAAGGGAGGCATCTAAACAAACATTGTTCCATAATTTGTAAAAAGTCCTAAAATATTGCAAAGAAATTAATCAATCCCTAAAACATTGTTCTAGGGCCGAATCTACTTTCTCGACTGTGTGCTTGTCGCCTTTAATCCATGGAGGTTGAGTCATCTGACTAAAAGGTATGGTCGATGGACAACAAGGGAATATTTTTGTACTATCTCTTTTTGGTCTTGAGGGATGGGAGTGGCTTGGATACACCAAAGATGGTTATTGGTTCGAGGAGGCACGGTAAGATTCAGTAATTTGTTGTAACCTATTACCTGGCTAAGATGTGGCTACCCATACCTGATTTTGTTACATGGTTTCGTCCTACACGTCTTTTTTGTTTAGCATACCAGTTCATTCTCCAAGACTGAAATCATTGCTAGTTTGAAAACCCATGGGATATTTTAACATTTTGGATAGGTGATTCAAAGAGGATCTTGAACATATGACAGCTGAGAATGAAAGTTTAGAAGTGTCATGTGCTGCGATTATTCTCATCTTTGAAATACATAACAGCCAATGTGGTAGATAGAATAATGGACGGATTATAGCAACTGCAGCCACAGTTGAACACTCCATCAAGTGCTCACTTGAATGTGGCTAGACGACCGTGGACGGTCTGGAACAGGGGCAAGGAACTGGGATTTGTGTGGACATAAACAAGGAAACTGAGAAGAAAGGGTCCAAAAACCGCACAAAGATCAGGGCTCTAGTCAACTCACTCCAGAATCATGGTGTTAAAACTTACTCTCGACGATAATGTTGATGATGCATCTCGACCTAGCATAAGCATCCAAAAACATTCTTATTGTCATTAGCTGGGAAAAAGGGGGGGTGAGGCTTGAGCTCCACCAGTCATTTTGATGAGATGCTGCTATCTAAGGCTAAATGGAAGGAGCTATCTTTATTAGTTGCTATCAGATTAGACGTAATTCTGCGGATTTTTGGAAGTTTATGAAAGCAGAGGTAAGTTTTGATGTCCACTTCTATAAATGGTCGCTCAGTGGTAGTGAAAGTGAAACCATCCATTTGGGTAATGATGTTAAATGTTCATCTCTCTTTGCACTTTTTCTCCTCTCTCATGATAGTTTTGTTTTCTTCCTTTCCTTTTGTAACACTTTTTCATGTTACAAAGCCGGTCGTCGGATATTATTCTCTTTAGACTTTTCCTTTTGAGTTTTCCCTTAAGATTTTTAAAATGTTCTTTCTCCAATCGATATTGGACCCTCCAATCCACCTCTCTTTGGAGCTCAGCATCCATGCTGGCACATTGTCTCGTGTCCACCTCCCTTCAGGGCTTAGCCTCTTCGCGGGCACATCTCTTAGTGTCTGGCTTTGATACCATTTGTAATAGCTCAAGTTCACCGCTAGTAGATATTGTTCTCTTTAGGCTTTCTCTTTCGAGCTTCTCCTCTCCAACCGACGTGGGATCTCACATAGATTGAGATTAACTTTGGGGCGGTCAAGAGGTCAATTATTTTGGTTAATTTTTTCCATCCGGCTCCGCCTAATGCTGGTCCGTTGTGAGGAAGGATTGTGGAATAAAAGATAATAATCAAGTATTTTCAGGTATTAGAAAGAAAATTCCATTTCATAGGAGAGCTTGATTGTTGTTACTGTGTTTGAATGTGGAAAAGATTAGCCCAAAAGACAGTTGAATGAGAATGGCGGGATTGAAGGATATCATACAGATGAACTTGTCCCTACACAAAAAAAGAGACGAAAAGAGGTATTGAAATTCAAAGGAAAATGAGAGCCCTTTTTGTTTTTGGGTGAAAAAGTGAGATTCCAAATTTCCACTCCTCAATTATTGGTAGAAAGGTATGTTAGCGAGGTGCATGACTGCGTTATCCAACTCTTCCTTCTTTCCTCCACTTGGTTTAATGGAAAAGGTCTCTGTCTTTCCTGGAAGGACGCCACCAACAAACCCCACCTCTCACTTCACTTCCGGAGTATGCATTTTGGACTTTGAGAATCTTTCAAGACGCTTATCTTTAAGCTCATAACTCAACGATAATTGATATATAATGTTTCCTTACAGAAAAGAATTGAATGAAAAGGTACACATTTCTAAGAAACTATATCGGTTGTCACATAACCAAGCAAGCATTTGGATTTTCATCGCTGAACATTTGAACCGAAGGTAAATGTTCTCCACCATACCCGTACCCGTACCCATATCCCGAAACTGGAACTGCCATGTGATCAAGTCTGTGACCATCTCCCCCGCCACCGCCATTTGCCGGTTGAGCAGCATCTCCGCTGCTCTTGTTCTTGTCGCTGCTGTCTCCTCCCTTAGCTCCGTCGTCTTTGTCCTTCTTCGGCACCACCACTGCAACTTTCCTCCTTAGTTTCTCTTCCAAATTCTCTATCAGAGCCTTCACGTCCATTTTTCCTTTTACCATTACTAAATCCTTTTGTCTCTCAATCGCCATATCCTCCACTCCTGCAAGGGACACCCATTCAAGAAAAAATCATTGATTGTTTTATTCAATTTAATGATAAGGTAATTGATTAAATTTAAAAGTAAATTTACCCTTGGTCCTGGATACCACTTTGTGAATCTTCTCTATGCAGCCCTGGCAGTGCAGTTCCACCTTCAAAGTCACCGTCGTCACCGGAGTCTGGTCGGAATAATTCAAATATAACAATTAATCAGTAAAATAATTTAAAGAATTCGAATTAATTAACTGTTGACAGTTGGATTGTTGTCTAACATGCGCCTTTGAGTGAAGCGCACGTTAGTTCCTCACCCACCTCTTTGTCTTTGGACTTCTTTTCCTCTGGTTTTTTATCGTCCGGTTTCTTAGACTCCTTTTCTTTCTTGTTCTCCGACGAGACAATGTCGATTTTCTTCTTTGTTTTATCAGCGAGCTTCTCTCGGAGCTTGGCGGGGTCGAATTTTCCGATGACTGTCAGCTTGTTGGCTTCCCAGTCTGCTCTCGCTCTCTCAACGCCTTCCAAAAAAAGAAAAATAGAAATTAGCTTTAGATCCAAAAGAAATTAGCGAAGAGAACGCAAAAATTGATGGGAATTAATACCTTCGATTTCTCGGACGCACTTCCTGATTTTGTTGGCGCAGCCTTCGCAGTGCATGTCGATCTTGAACACAGCAGTGGTGGTGTCTTCATTCTTCTTCTGTAAACAGAGAGAAAGTAAAGCAAATGAGTATGAGAAGAAAAATGGAAAGGATTGGAAGAAAGATGAATGAGTTAAATGACCTCGCCCATTGTTAGGATGGAATTGGAGTTTTGGGGTTTGGTTTGTGAAAGAAATGGGAGTGGTTTGCAGAGTATTTATAGCGGCGGAAACTGGGCGATGCTTCCACGGCTTTCACTCAATAAAGTTGAGAAGAAGATAGGCATGTGATGTTGAATTGATTGGATTAAAAATTGAACATATGAAGTGAAGTCAAGCGTTTACTTGGGTAGTGCGTAATCTGTGGGTCAATTAATTTAATGTGGTCTGTGAAACACAGAGGCTGCTAAGAAGCTTCCATGGCAAGTCGGTCATCGGCAAGCCGCGTGCTTCACTTTTGGGTAAATGCTTGCTATTATTAGTTTAGTCTCATTCATTTATCAAAGGGATATTTAGAGAACTATTGAGCCTCCCTACAGGGTCTCAAGAATCTGTTCTCTTTAGACTGATTGATTCATATGTCCCTAGAATGGACACCTGTTGAATCTTCATCTATTAATGTACAATGTGCCTAATTGAAAACGAGTAATGGAGACATCAAGGCTTTTGTTCCAAAACAACATCAGACACCCACTTAACCCGACGTGACACTTGGGACATAGAGACATATCTACTAGCGATGGGATTAAATTGTTACAAATGATATTCAAACATTGGGCAATGTGCCAACAAGTAGGCTGTTCTCCGAAGGTGGGTAGACACCAGGTAGTGTGCCAATAAGACGCTGGATTTGGTAGGGGTCTTACATCGATTGGAGAAAGGAACGAGTGTCAGGACACAAGGTCATGAAGGGGAGTGGATTGTGAGATCCCACATCGGTTAGAGAGAAGAATGAAACACTCTTTATTTTTATAAGGGTGTGAAAACCTTTCCCTTGCAAATCCTTGAGGGGAAGCCCAAAAGAGAAAGTCCAAACAGGACAATGTGAGATTGGATTGTTACAAAATCTAACTCAACTTTTAACTTCACTCAAGAGAACCCAAAGTCTTATTGTCAAATAAAAATATCGAAAGATGTGTCTATTTTTAGACATCTATGGCGTAACCCGCATTTAGGGCTTTCCCACCCATTGAACGTTCCAACAAAATATTTTCACGGCATTCTACAAAGACTAGTTTCTAGCCTCTGCCATCGAACCTTCAAATTCTTGGATTGGTTAAATTTTGATGTGCTAGCTTTAGAGCGTCGTCTTCGACATCGACCTCAACTTGGTTTGTTTAGTCCTCCATCTTTATTTAAACACAAGAACGCAAAACGTTCGTTAGTGCCCATAGTACATAGTATTTGAGATTTAGATTGGGCCTACAAACAATATATAGCCCAGTTTTATTTGTCAGTTTTGGGCCACTGAATACAGAAATTTAGGAACCCACAAAAAACAATTTCCAAATTTAATGCACCAACGACCAAGGAGCGAGGAAAATCAATCAATTATGAATCCACTTGTTACAAATATCTGCCCCTTATATTATTTAATGATGAGGGTATATTTGTCTTTTTTCTACTGTACGGTCCTCACCATTATTTGATTTCCCTTTCTTTTCTCCCCGATCATTCGGGTCGCGTCCCTGCCTCTGCTCCTCCCAGATACCACGTTTCTTCGTTTTATACACAATTTTCTTTTTTTTTTTTTTTTTTTTGAAAATTTTTAAACTCATGAAAAAATTAGTAACTAATTGTTTTTTAAATATGTTATAAAAATCCAGCATTACCTGAAAAGGAAATTTATATTATGGTATAAATATAATATTTGCATCTAATTTACGCTACGAAATCCTATCCGTTTGAGATATGAAATATCAAATGAGCGGTGTTAGATCAAACGCGAATATGATTTGAGATAAGGTTCGTACCACATGGATTACATAATTTGAGATTAGGTCCGTACCACCTGAATTATGATATGAAATTGAATTCGCTTAGTTTGAGATAAGGTTCGTATTAAATTTTGATATATTTTTTTATTATTATTATTTTGGAAAATGAAGGACGAAGAAGAATCTGTGGAGTTCACGCGTAGGAGGGTATATTTGTCTTTTAGTAAGCGCAGTAAAAAATGAATAAATATATATATATATAATATATATATCTTTTTGTAGATGGAATAAAATCCGTTTGTCGTATATGGTCACGCCCACCCAATTATTCCAGGGGCTTCCATGCAAATCATTTCTTTTTTATTTTTACCCCGCTTTTTTTAGTTTTTTGTAGAAATAGTATTTTTATTTATACTAAGAGAAACAGAAACAGAAAAAAAGTGAAGAAAAAGAAAAAGGAAGGGGGGGCAGCATGTGGAGAGCAGGTGGTAATGAAGACGTGGCGAATGGTGATTGATGGAAGGAAGAAAACCCACGTGGGGAGGATGGTATGGATCACGTGGGCAAAGTGAAGCAGCCAATTCCAGAGAACCACATCAGTCCTGGTACTGTACCATAATTAATCGAGTTCGTCGCGTTCTTATCTCTTCCTCCCTTGCCCTAACGCCCGCCCCGCCTCGCCCCGCCCACTTCTTGGCTCCATTTCTCGCAATCTCCGAATCTCTTTGATTATATAATCTTCTCCCACGTTTGGACACAACGCACCAGAAATTTATGGCCAAATTGTTAGCCTTCTCCTGCATTTGCACCTACACCTTCAGCTTTGCTTCTTCTTTTCTCTTCAAATGCACAAGGCCACTGAGGTGCAGGTGCTTCTGCAAGTGAATGCCATCTTGGCTCTCTCTCTCCGCCACCGCCGCCATCTCCTCCCCGTACGGCTTTTTCAGGTAATCCATTTCCTCATAAATCTGGATCTTCTCCTCTTCTTAAGCTATACAATCCATTTATCAGAATGTAGGACTGTGGAACTCTTCTTTTTCTTCCGCTCTCTCTCTCTCTTTATATATATATGTGTATGTGTATATTTTTGTAGAGATCGAGATCGTGATCTTCACACTTTCAGTTTTTATTTGATGTTTCAACATGCATCTGCTAAATTCATCGATTACATCTGTTTTTCTATCCAAAAACAGAGAGGACTTAAAACAGTTTATGTGGAAGAATTTTGTAAAAATTTATGAAACAAACTAGCGTGTGTGAGAATTCGTTTTTGAACGGACTTTTTTAATTTAACGTGTTCTTTTTAGTACAATAGACTAATTATTCATTACTATTATGTTCATTTTGAAGAATTTCTAGATATGAACAACTTTAGATATTCACATGCATAAACAATTGTATGTTTTATGTGAATTAAATTCAAATTAATCTAGGAATTCCTTTTTCTTCACTCCCTCTACTTGTACGAAATAATATGAACCCAAAGTTGTTCAGAAATTGAATCTGTTGGACATGGGAGACTGAAAGTATTTCGGGAAAGATCATAAGCAAGAATGTAAAGGGTTAAGAAAGTAAACTTGACTGGATTTCTTCTTTGAACAGTGTGTGCCTGAATTTTCTACCTTAATTTCTCGGAGCATCTTAAATGGTCCATTAGGAAAGGAAAAAACAAAATTAATACGGTAAGGAAATTATTAAAATAATTGAAAAATATAAGGGGGAAGAAGAAATCCCCAAACATTCATTCAAATAATTGAAAAGCCCCATGCAATGATCGTAAAATATTGTAAGGAAATTATTAGTGGTAGCTTCCTGAACATCATCGAAAACGCCAAATAATTCAAGGCCTTATAACATTTAGCTAAATTTGTGGCAAAATTAATAAAGCCCAGAATTCCCATCATAAACCTAGTGATTAGTGGTAATTTAACATCCTGCCTCGATTTTGAAGGGTAGATTTCAATTATTTTAGATCCAATCTCTTAGTAATTGATCGGTGATCTGTAAATCAAAATCTGCTGTTCACTTAACTTGCAAGAACAGGAAGCACAGTCCAAGCATATTGAAGTTTGAAAGGCCTTGAATTGTTGTAGGGGAAAAGTAATTAAATACTGAAGGGGTATGAGTGAGTTGTACCTGGATTATTTTACTTGGCCAACATTGTTTGTTTGTCCTACCGTACCATTTTCCTCATGAACTTCTACTTAGTAAACTTTAGTTTTAGAACAGTGAATTCTGACCCCTTATTATTTTTAAGTTTTATTAAACCACGAGTAGTTTGATATTTCTTTTAAAAAGAAATAGAGTAAGAAAGAAAACTGATATTTCTCTCGGTTTATTTAATTATTACACAATGTCAACTAAATTAAAACCGTGATTTATTCTCAATTGCTTTTACAGTTTGCTGAAAATAGATGGGGGATTAATTTTATCATTTACAAAGATTCTTGTAATAATTCAAAATTAAAAAGAAATAAATAAAATAAGAGTTCCATATCTTTTGGGTTGAGAAGGTAGGGAATTGGAGTCTACTAGAGGAGGTCACTTGTGGGTTGGAGCCCGTCAAAGCATATATTTTCTGATGATTCTAGGTCCGCTTCAATCTAACTAAGCCTAACTTGGATATGATCATTTTTAACTAATTTAAATTATTTTGAGTTAAGTTTAAATTATGAATCAATTTTCTTAGAATTCTAATTTATATAGTAGAATTTTAAATTATGATCGTGAGGCTCTTTAGATAAAATTAAATTTTAAGGAGTAGTCACTAGCAACAAGGTAGCCAATGACTTCGGGCCAATTAAGTAAGTGTCTCCACTATTAGCTTGGTTGATGAATTGTATTATACATGATGATGCAATGTCCCATGGCTCCTCTACTTGTTATATGCATGAATGATATGTTAAGTTATGCTAGGTTTTGATGCTATGTTATGATGTGTCATATATTTCATGTTATGCTATGTTGTACTATGATAACTTATATCATGTATAAAAGCTATGTTATATTGGTGATCATATCATATTGTATAAAGTTGTTATTAAATCAATTATATATGATAGCATAAACTTTTGTAGAACATGTCATGAAAGCTATGTTATGTATCTTGGAATTTACAAGAATTATGCGGTATAATTCATGATTTATTAGGCTATAAATAGAGGGGAGTTTTTCTTGCATCAAACATTATAAGCTATGAGGATTTTATGCATATTTGTGTCATGTGCATTGGGATATTTCACCAATATGATGAGTACGGATAAATACATTATAACATTTATGTTTGTCATGTTATTATGTGGGTCCTTCCCTCCATAGCATTCGGCAACAACCCATTAGCGAGTGCTAGCTTGACGAGACAAGTCCAGGAAGTGTGTGAGCCCACTTGGCGGGCCCATGCACGCACGCGTGAGTCATCCATAGAGGAGTACTATGCATCCAACCTTGTCGAGCCTAAAGTCATGCTATGATGTTTTAAGAGGATAGATCTTACCATGTTACATTTGTTTGCCTTTTCTGGCCCAATAGTGTGGTTACAATGATGTCATGATAAAAGTCATAGAACCACGTAGAACCAGTGCCAAGTAGTTGCATATTATCCATTCTGCGGTCCTTAAGTTAGATGACATTGTTTTATTTAAATATTTTATTGTTAACATTTAAGTCCATAACATCATTTTTTAATTTGTAATTTCATCTCGATGACTTAGAACCGTGTGAATTTTGCCTCTTTAATTAGTTTGGTTAAATATGACAATTCATTTGCACAAAAAGTGTATTGAATATCTTTGTATGTATTACTTTTACATGATCTTTTCTATTTTATTCGTTATATTGAGATTAGAGTGGCAAGTGTCTGCATACATTAAAATTACAAGTTTAATCATTAATTTTTGTAGTTTAGATCCCCTCTCTAACTTTTTTTTTCTTCATATTTTAAATTTTATTATATTTGATTCTAATTATTTGTTTTTGTGCCACCACATATTGATCTCTCTAAATCATTTCTTTCATCTCTCCAATTTTCCAAAAATTAACAACAAAAGACCAAAAATCAAGAATAAAAAACCAAACATTGAAATAATTATTAATTTTGACGTATTAAAAATTAAAAGTTTAATATTTTATTAGGTATAAAATTAATTTAACTTCAATAGATTTATTAATCAAAAAGAAAAAAAATTTCCCAAGAAATATTCTATACAAAGTGGAACTTTACGAATCTATTTGTCATTTTCAACATTTAGAGATACATCAAGCGCATATATATATATTCTTATTTTTAATTTTATTTATTATTATTTTTTAAAAAAAATAAGAGAGATGTATGGTAATGGCGGTTGGGTTGAAAGTTGAAACCGACCTGAGAAAAGTGGGCCAAGCCCACACAAATCCCTTTCAGAGAGACACGCAGTTTCTGACAGCCACACGAACTAGAAATCTCTACGTCTACCAACTTTTTTATTTATGCCCCTTTCGTCTCTCAAATTTAACTACCTTCCAAAATGTTTTTAAAATTTTATAAAAACAAGTATCTAACTATTCAAGTTTGTGCCTTTTAGGTCACTAACGTTCTAAAATTCATGAACTCTTTAATCATGAAAGTCTATAAATTTATTAGACATCAAATTGTTGAACATTATTGGGAGTGAGTCCCATATTGATTAATTTAGTGGAAGATCATGAATTTATAAGTGGACTTCTAGTGTGCTTTGTTTGAAGAAATAATTGTTGAAGATTATTGGGAGTGGGTCTCATATTGAGAATGTATAATGAGCATTTTATAGTCGTTTTATAATAAGAATTTATGCTGAAAGTAGATAATATCATTTAATATTATATATTTTTGTAAAGTTTAAAAAATTTATAATTAATGTCTACCTGATCTCATTACAAGACATATATATTTGATTAAAGTGGAACATTTGAATTTTCATTTTTACATATTATTAAACTAAAAAATAATAATTTGGTTAAATGGATTAAATAAAGGAGCATTTTATCCATTGGGTATTATAGGGTTGCGTATGAAAATTTACAACCTCAAAAGATCCCAAAATTAAAGATGGTGGTCCCAAGTTGAGCTGTAATGTCAATTTAAAAACTTAATGTGGCAGTAATATAATATTACAAAATTAGCTGCCCCTCCTACTCTCAATAAATAATAATAATAAAACAATTTAATTTTATTAACTTAATTAAACTAAATATAGGAAATACTCGATTAAATGTCCATTGCTAATAAATAAGCCCATAATTCCATTTTATATTCTAATATTATTCATATTTATTATTAATTGAGAATTAATTAAGGGTAATTTTTAGATATTATACGTCAAATCTCACTGGTTTGAAGCTCTCACAATTGGACAACATAACATGAAATTCATAAATCCCCTCAAACAAATTAAACCAAATTAAAATCATAAACAAACCCTCATCAGTAGTAATAAAAGTACTTCTCTTCCATTTCTCTCTTGATCTTCTCCTCCTCCTCCATCTTCAAGAACAGCTCACTTTCGTTGTTGCTCATCAACTTCTCATCATTCTCTTCAAACCCATTACTGGAAGTGACTAACCCACTTCCAAATTCAAACCCCATTTGCATTTGGTTCATTTTAAGGGCTCCATAGCGCCACTGGTCAAAAGGGTTGGCCACCAAACTGCCATTAATGACGTTAGAAGTGGATGACGAATATGAAGATGGTTCAGCCATTGGGTTTGGAATGCTCAAGGAGGTGCTTTGATGGGTTAAAGATTGAGTATAAGTGTTTGGAGAAGGTGATATCATCCCCACAAGTTTCTTCTTCAGCTTCGTGTTCCAGTAGTTCTTGATATCATTGTCGGTTCTTCCCGGCAGCTGAGCAGCAATAATTGACCATCTGTTCATCAAAAAAAAGTTTGAGAAAAAGGGTTTTTCTGGGAAGAGGAGAGAAATTTCTGGGTTCTTTTTGGTTACCGGCTTCCTATGGTGGCGAAGAGAGTGCAAATGATTCTATCTTCCTCAGCTGAAAACTCACCATGCTTAATGTTTGGCCTTAAGTAATTAAGCCATCTCAATCTGCAACTCTTCCCGCACCGTTTAAGACCTGATTCAAACAACACAACTCAATTAGTTAAGTTAATATCGATCAAAATGCTTGAATTTTAACGTTGGAACATAGAAAGATGACGGGTTTATAAGTAAGGAATATGTCTCTACTGGTATGAGGCATTTTAGAGAAGTCCAAAAGCAAAACTACGAGAGATTATGTTCAAAGTGGACAATATAATACCATTGTAGAGATTCATGATTCGTAACATACCGAAGGAGGAAGATGCATACCAGCTTTGTGAGGAAGGGAAATCCAATTGCCACCAGTCCCATAGGTTTGTATGAAGTGTTTGAGCTGAGTATCCTCTTCAGGTGACCATGGCCCTTTTTTCACATTTGCTTTGTCGCAACAAGGCGCCCTTCCCATCTGTGTGGCTTTGTTGAGTTCAGATCTCTACAATAATGGTGAAGCTCCAACCAGCTCCCACTCTCTCATATAACAAATAATACTCCTACGCTAATAATTACATGAACTTGGGGTTTTTAAAGAACTTTCCTTCTGGATTATTGACTTTGTTACAAGCATAGCACTCTCCAAAGTCTTCATTATTGCTATAATATAATCTCTTTTCAACAGGAAACCTCAACAAGTAATCAAAAATTATGTGGACAGAGCGTTTTGGTCCTGTCGATAATGACATCCTCCAAACCCCTCGACTACTGAATTTGACTAATTTTGTGTTCACGTGTGAGAATATTTGCTAAAATTACTACTGGTGAAATTCTCTCTTTATAATTATCAAATAAATTATAAAAGTAAATGGACATAACAATACATGGATACAAGATATTTGCCTGTAAAAAAAAAATGTCAAATATGATATCTATGGTACATAGTAATGGAAGACAGATATCTCCGATAAAAGGTCAAGGTATCTATGGTAAATCATAATGGAATGTTAAGTATCTTAACACACCTCACAAGTTGAGACTTGTATTTGAACGAACGTGAAGCTTGAATCTGAAAAATTTAAAAAGATGTTGATAGAGAATAGAACTAGAAAAAGGAGAACCCTCAGCAGTCAGGTGTTAAGAAACAACCATAGGTTGTGGGCTATAGAGACACAAAGTAGAAACTTCAGAATTAGGTCGATGACTATTATGAGAAAAGGGCAAGAAACAGAGGGAGAGAGGGTGGTTGTGAAGAAGGAAGGGTGGACGTGGTGGCAGTAGAGTAGTAGAGGAAGAAGAGAGCAGAAACTGAGAACGCGAACTCTAGCGTGTATGTTAGACGAAGAAAGAAAGAGAAGGGCGAAGATGGAGTGGGGTCGGCACCTTGTGGATTGATTTGCTATCGAGCAAATGAGCACGAGTAAGAATATCTCTAACATATTTTAACTGACTAGTAAATAGATCATCATGAGTGGGTGAAGAGCCACAATAATAAATCTCTGACAATGATTCTGTTCATAGCACCACCATTACCAAGAGTGGATGGCGGAGTCAGTGGAGAAGTAGCTGACGTCATAGCAGGTGGTGAAGTTCCAGTGAACGAAGAGGGCGCTATGCCCCTGTCGCAAGGGATGAAGACGGTGTTAAAGTCAGAAGAGTCGCCACAATAAGCAAAGGAAACATCAAATAAATTACAAAGTAAATGGAAAGAACAAAAAATACCTACTGCATATGTCAAATATGATATCTATGGTACACCGTAACGAAAGGGTAGGGTGGGTTGGGATAAAAACAAAGGGAAATGGAAGTGGGTTCAGGAAGGTGCATGCATGAAGAAATGGATAAAGAGAGAAAGTGATGAGAATGGTCATAGCAGATATGTATATCAAATGTGGGCTTTTGGGTTTATATCAATCTCCCCCCTCCAATTCATCTAATTTCTATGGATTGAAAGATGGATCATACACACTCACCAACATCACATGCATTCAATTCTGAACATTTCTTCAATTGGGACATTGTGTACTGTTGGATGACGTGATGTATGCATCGCTACCAAAACAATCAGTCCTAGGTTGTCATGGAAAATGGTTGTAATGTTGTAAAAAATCATAACTTTTTTAAATTTTTGGGTCTAAAATGGGAACCTAGAGCGACCCATGTTCTAGATTTGGGGTAGGTCGAGCTAAGACTACCTCTACTTTCTAATAGTATGCTAAAAGAAAATACGGTGTGTGAGATCCCACATTCATCGGAGAGGAGAACGAAACATTTTTATAGAGATGTGAGATCCGACATTCATTAGAGAGGAGAGAGAAACATTTTTATAAGCGTTAGAACTTTTAAAATGTGTGAAGAGAAACTCGAAAATGAAAAGTAATATCTGCTGGGGGTTGATTCATGTCTTACATGGCAAGGATTTGGTAGATGTCAAACTAAACCTAATTTAATTGGTTTATGCTTTTAATTAAAATATTTATAATATAATTAAAAGATTTAACGATCACTGGGGAGTGGGACCCAGTAGCTATTATAATAAATGTTAGTAAGAGAAAAAGTCAAAGAACAGGAAAGACGAGTTGGATTTGATTGAGACAAAACTGGGAGAAAGCGAGTGACGTCACCAATTACGTGTTCATATCACTTTTCAAACCCTTTTTTCTTTTTTTTTTTAAATATTTTTCTTCTTTGCTATGTTGACGTGGCATTCATACTGCCTCCACTTTCGCCACCATTTTTGTCTTTATTTGCTGTCTTCTCATTTGCATTCCAACAATGACTAAATGTGATATAATGTATCTTTGTTTATTTATTTTAGTTAAAATGCTTTCAAATATAATTTTAAAATATCGATTCTTAAACTTTTAATTTAATTTCATATTTTAAAATATTGTCTAATAGGATTATCACCTAGTTGACATATTCTTTCACAAAAAATAACCCATTAGAATGCATGAATGGAATATAAAATGGATATGATTAACATAAGTTTCCACAAATAATTGATGGGATTAGATTCAAATTTTTTACCAATAGAGTCTAATTTTTCACATGGTTGGTAAAAAAACCATTGACTGAACTATTAAATGTTGATTTAAAATACATTTGGTAATCTTCAATAATAGTATAATGATAATATATTTTTTTAGAAAAGTGAATTAATAAGTTTTATTTTATAAACTCTCTATATATAATCTATAACGAGACTAATTTAACTAAATGTTGAAATTATTGATCATTTCGGATTATAAAATTTGAATTCATTAATGATAAAAAAAGAATATATATATATATATATATATATATATATATATATATATATATATATATATATATATATATATATATATATATAT
>NW_019272032.1:2818982-2891358 GCF_002738345.1 Cucurbita maxima | reverse complement strand
AAAAAAAAAAAATATATATATATATATATATATATATATATATATATATATATATATATATATATATATATATATATATATATATATTTGTACCTATTCATTTCAATTTCCTAAGCTTGAAAACAATAACGTAGAAGTTAAAATGGCCCATTGGGCTCAATAGTACTTTAATGGACCATTCATGGGCTTTCCCTCCCTTAAAGCCTCCCTACCACACATTTTCATATCAGTTAAACAAATATTATATAAATTTTGTAAACCTTCACATCAGATATTACGAGAGAAAAAAAAAAAAAAACCGTATGAAAATGGATTACCTTTTGATATCAATTTTCTACCCATTTTTATACCTAATTGAGTCATGATCAACCAATAGCCAAAATAAGGATAGTCTATTGATATATATTTTCTATAAAGAAATCATAAAATATTATTTTAAGGAAAAATGAATGGTCACCGATGAACATAATTATATAGGCAAACATTAAAAGCTAACTAAGACCACAATGTGTCGTATTGGAATTCAACCATAATTCTAATTCTATACAACTTAGAAGTTGGGGAAAACAATCATATAAATGAGTAAATGTGTGATGTCTCTATTTATATGGTAACTAATCAAATATTTAAACCTAAGAGCACATAATATCATATGAATTCAAGAATATGAAGATAAAAGATATTGTGTCAAAATTCTATGATTAATCTATTATTTTAAACTTCTTATTCATAATAGAAACGATAAATCCTAAAAACTCTATGATTTGAATCATCTATCCTATTGTGATCATTAGTGATAAAATAATCCTTGGGAACCAAAATCACATGAGATGCATGAGAGCAATGAATCATGCAGTGAGATGAGGCTTGTTCCCAAAAATAGAATATATGACAAAATCAGCCGTCACAGTAAATCGAGGAAGAAAGAAAAACTCAACACAATTATAATTCCAATTACGGTTTGAAATAATGCATGAAACCAAAGCAAGAAAGTAATTACCTTCATGGAAACCTTTTGTGCTGAATATTGGCGTCAATCAATTCGTGCTTTTCATGCCTTATCTCCTGCAAAAGCACTTCACCAAAAACGCATAGATGGGCCATTTTTTGCGACATCAATCACGTTATTACTCCTCCTATTCCTTTGCCTTTTCCATTCCAGAACAGAGCAGCAGCCATTGCTTGCTACTTGTTCCAATTTCCATACACTGAAACCAACAAACAACATTGAGAGCAAAGATAAGACACGACAAGTTTTTTGTGTTTTATTGAATTCAGGAGGATTACGATTCTTTTTCATTCTCCACAGCCCCGAAAATTCTGTAATGTGGGGCCTTAAATCTCAAGAACTCCCCTATTTATTCCCAAATTTCCACTCCATTTCTCTTCAATTCTCTGCCCCACGCCCCCATTGAAGCTTGCAGTGGTATGCCATCGCATTCCTGCATTTCATGGCTAAGCCTTCACTTTTCGTCTTGGTTTTTGTTCTTGTGATGTACCTTAGTAGTGCTCAGGGTCCACCTCCTTCCCCTGGCTACTACCCCAGTTCCTCTGTTCAATCCAAAGGCTTCAGTGAGTACTTTGCAAACCTCTGGGGTCCTCAGCATCAAAGGCTCGATCAAGGCACCTTGACAATTTGGCTCGACAAAACCTCAGGTCCACAAGTTTGGTCCATATATTCACATTCTCTCTGACCCCATTTCGTATTTTGCTTGATTTTTCTCTCTGCGGCATTTCGTCGAACAGGTAGTGGGTATAAATCACTGCGCTCGTACCTATCCGGTTACTTTGGTGTTTCAGTTAAACTCCAATCTGGTTATACTGCTGGCGTTATCACATCATTCTACGTTAGTATAATTATCATTACAAAACCCTTGAAAATGAATTAACCAACCTGAACTAACTGCGTTTCGTTTTGTTCTCATTTAGCTTTCGAACAATCAATATTTCCCTGGAAACCACGACGAAATTGACATCGAATTCCTGGGAACCACGCCGGGGAAGCCATACACTCTACAAACAAACGTTTTCATTAGAGGAAGTGGAGATGGAAACGTAATTGGAAGAGAAATGAAGTTCCATCTCTGGTTTGATCCCACACAGGATTTCCACCATTACGCAATTCAATGGACTCCATCAGATATCATGTCCGTATAATTTGTATTCAATACACGTCTTGTTTGTACAGATTTCCGATGATTAATTCCATCGTTTTGACAGATTTTTGGTGGACGACATACCGATTCGAAGATATACAAAAATGAACGACGCAACTTTCCCGACACGGAAAATGTGGATTTACGGTTCGATATGGGATGCTTCTGAATGGGCGACAGAGGATGGAAAATACAAGGCGGATTATGAGTACCAGCCGTTTGTATCCAAGTACCGGAACTTCAAAATAAGCGGTTGCACGGCGGAGGCAGCGGAGTCTTGCAAGGGAGACTCCGGCGGGATGAGCCAAGAGCAGTATCGGGCAATGGAGTGGGTGCAGAGTAATTACTTAGTGTATGATTATTGCCATGATCCCAAGAGAGACCGCACGCAGATACCTGAATGTTAAAATTAAACCCAAGCTTAAATAATTATAAACTTACCAAAAAAAAAAAAAGAGGTTTGGTGTTAGGTCTTGTGATGGGTCCAGCTTTGGGAAAAGGTTCGGGTATTGCAATACTACGTGTGCGTCCAAGGCCCCACCAATATTTGATTACGGGGTTTATTTAAAATGTTTATATACAAGAAAATAGTCGCACTAGTTGCTGTTTTGTGGTTACAAATATTATTTTTAATTTTTTATTTGAATTAATTTAATAGGTTAATTTAGTTAAAGAACTGGAACAAAATAGACTGAGAGAAACGAACACAACTACTAGCCCATCCTGAGACGGAAAACTTGGGTCTAAGATTAACTTATCGAGCTGACTCCATAGTTAAATATTTATGACACAATTAAAACGTCTTAATACGATAAATCTTACTAACTTGATCATTGAATTATTGGACGCAATAGTATCACAAAAAAGTAAAAATTAAAATTGACACAATCGCTCAGAAGGATTATGTTAGATTCCACATCTAATTCACAAATTCCTCATATTTAATGTCCTTCTTACCTACTTTTCAATATCTAACCATTTAACTTCCACAATTAAATTCCTATACAAAATTATATTACCATTTCATGTCAAAATTTTAAAATAAAAAAATAATACCCGTCTAATTTCTAAATAAATAAAAATATATATAGAGAGTTGTCAAATAGAAATAGATGTCAGACACCAATGTTATTTTCCTTTTACAAGGAAAAAAAAGGCCAATATAACAATTATTAGTTTAGTTAGTTTAGGATAAATATAAAAATTAGAAAACAAATTTGACGGAGGACTGTAATGGGCATTCTATCAGTTAATTCTTAGGTCACTGGTTCGAATCCGGCAGGTCGGATATTTTTTGAATAATTGTACAGAGATTAAAGACAATTATAAGGGTTTGTATTTAAACAAATATGACTTTGGAACACAAATCCGACCTTAGCTCAGTTGGTAGAGCGGAGGACTGTAGTGGTATCCCAACAGCTATCCTTAGGTCGCTGGTTCGAATCCGGCAGGTCGGAATTTTTACAACAAAAAACGAGTAACAGCTTCATTTGTGTACCAATAATTGGGATTAAAATTGAATGAGCCCGAGACCTGACCACGACTGATACGCCTCTACACTGAGCCCGACAAAAACACGATTGTGTAATTTAAAGCTCTGACACTCTTCAGCTGTCATAAACTTTTCTCCCACTTTCTCCTCTCTCATTATAATCCCATCCACCACCACCACCCTTCCCTTTATTTTTTGCATTTTCTGCCCTCTACTTTTTCCCCCCTTTTCATTTAATAATTCATACCAATTTTACACACTAAAAAATTAATTTCATTGCTTAAAATGGAATAATCCATTTTTAGTTTCTTTATTTAAATGTTATTTAATTAAAATGAGACAGAAATTTAAAAAAAATTAAATTCAATTCAATTCAAAATTAAATATTCTCATTCACATGTATGGATACCACCACCACTGTGGTCATTATTATATTTGCTTCATTAGGCTGTCCAATCCGAAGCGCCCACGTGGCCTACTCACCCCTCGAAGTCGTAGCTGCTGCTACTAATATATTCCCGATGAATACTTGACCAGCTGTGTTTGGGCCCCACCATTACAAATGAAATACCATTCTTCACTGTGCGACCAGTTTCATGCAAAATCCAGCTGTCTTCAACCATCATCCCCATACCCAACTACACCCACACCCACGTAGGAAAGGTAGACCACCTTTTAATTGGAAAACTCCGTCAATTAACTGATGACGTGGCCTACTTTTATTGCTTTGAAACCCTCGAACGCCTATACGACCTGTCCAGCTTCTCCGACAGGGCATGAACCACCTGCCATGTGGCATCGCCTTCTTCTAGCTGATCGTGGAACAGCAGGGCCCTCCGATTCCTCGGGTCCCATAAGTTCTTTTGGATAGTACTCAGATTGGAAGCTGCCACGTGTTCCAAAATCTCCCCCAATTTCCCTATATCCTTTTCCGCCACGGTTATGGATATCTCCGCCCAGTTCACGGCGGTGGGGAAGGGCAACCGGATCCCGTCAGCTATTATTACCGGCACGCATCCCAACGCCACGGACTCAACCAGCCTCGGGCTCCACGGTGCCCACCCCAAAGGGCACAAACAAAAAACCGAACGTGCTATCTCTGACTGGTAACCGGCAAATCTGTGCCTCTGTAGGTAAAATCCCCGATCGCCGTTGAATTTTCGCCAAATCATTGTCCTCACCTTCCTAAAACCCAACACCAACAAAACCCCGCATGAGGTAAGTAGAACTTCACATAAGGAAAAGTATTATTGTAAGAGAAAAAGTTCAAAAAAATTTACTTGCTGTAATAACGTCCGCTGACATTCTTGGGATTCACCTCCATTTTACCCCTGAAGAACGCGAAAATATCTCTCCGGCCAGTCACCGGCGACTTCTCGAGTGTAGCCCGTACAGATACCGGCGAAATATACGGCGGAATAACGACGTGTTCAACATCTTGACACGGATGTTTGTAGTTGACTCCAAAAGTTTGCAATATTATCGAGTTCTTCAAGAACGAAGGTACTCCGTCAGCTATGGCGACATCCTCCTGGGAAAAAAAATTAAAATTAACGTTGGACTAAATTAAAGTTGGGTTTGTTGTATTGCGCCGTGAAATTACCATGGTGCGAAAGCAAGAGGCGAAGTCGTGAGAAGCGACAAAAACATGGTCGGAGCCATTGGTGCGATTCCAAAAGGGATAATGAGAGGAAATGAAGGCGACGGCGGAGGCAATGAGGGAACGGGCATGGCCTATGGCGGGGAAGCCATTGATGGTGCTGAAATTGCAAGAAACGTAAACAGGTACGAAGAAAAAATCGGCTGCAAGTGGGTCAAATGTCCTGTAACTGCTGTTCATAAGGGCTCTATGAATGGCCACCTCCGAAGCAAACAAATGGTTAGAACACCGCTCGTTTGTAGTCCAATCCACGTTGTATTTCGATGGCAAATCGTACACAAAAACCTTCAACACTAAATCACCCAAAAACAAAGAATCAACAAAATGGTTCATAAAACAGAGTAAAAACAGAGCAAAAACAGAGCAAAAAAAACTGGAGGACCTTGATATTCTTGAACTTGGTGGAGGAATTTATCGTGGGAAGACTCGATGAGGGCACGAGAAGCGAGCTTGGATATGGGATTTGGGAGATGGGTTTTGGTGATTGGAGGTGGCTCATGGTTGTGGGTGATGTAATAAGAGGTAAAAAGGTAGAGTGAAAGAGAAAGGGATAAAACCCATTTGTAATATTTGATGAAGAAGCTCTGTTCTTGAGCTCTTCCGCCATTTTTGTGATGAAAAAGCTTCATTTTCACATAGAATCCCTTCCTTCTGGGGAATAGTTTCGACTCCACCATCTCATTTAATACCAAACGATTGAAGAAGAAGAAGAAGAGATTGAAGGGATTTGAAACAAATGGAAAAGTTGCAGAGAAACAAGGAAGAAGAGAGAAATGCTTGGTTTCTTTGATTTGGGTCAGAAGATGGAAATCGGCGGAGACGACGGGTCCACTGTTGTTTTAAAATTTTGAGAGTTAAAAAGACGGAAATGACCTCGTGAAGTTTGTTTGAAGTGAGGGTGGAGGCTGGGGTTTTTAGTCAAAGTCGAAGTGTTTGATTATAATCTAATAATAAGATCTTAGAGGTGCATTTAATCAAGAAAGCTGTAACTTTTCTTTCTCATTCCTAAACAGATCGGCTGCTTTTCCCGATAAACAAACCAGCTTTGCTCTGTCCAAACGTGACAACTACTTACCCACTTTTAAGAAAATTTTATAATTTTAAATTCAAATAATAATAATAATAAACTGTACTTCCAAACTCCCATAAACTTAATCTTAACTTCACACACATATCTTCGCTCATACATTGTTTGATATCTATTTTTAATAACATCTCACTCACATTTCACTTTTTAGGATCGCTAGCCTCCTCTTGTATTAACCCATTAAGAGAGCCAATGTGCTTTTATAACAACCCACTATGAGCCAGGGTGCTGCTCTAGTAACACCAAGAGTTTCTCTCTCTAACTTATGTACAATTTCACAATCCACTTTTAGAGATCAACTTTCTAGTTGGCTTACTGTCTGGAGTTTGACTCAAACCCACCACTAGCAAATATTATATGCTATGAGTCTGATGATTTTAAACGGAAAGATTTTGATATAAATACACAACTTTAATACTTAGAATAGGAATATATGTTAGATGGATTATATGAAATATGATTGTGTTAGCAAATGAAGTCACGTGCACGGCAAGGCATAGCTGCAAAAAATCATATGCCCATCCGTTACCCTTTAATATTCCTCACCTTCCTCTTTTATTATTGTATTTTTTTTTTTCTCCCCATTTTTCTTATTATTATTAGTTTAGGGTTCGTTCCAATTTTTCGCAAAAAGAAAGAAAGCAAACCCACCAAATTCCCCTGCGCCTTACGCTATCTTAATCCGCCATTAACTTAATTAAACATGTTTAGTTAGCATGCACCAACTAACTTAATTAATGTGTTAAATTACAATTTAAAATTTTTAAATACATTCACTGGCAGTGGGCCCCACACTTCATGTGCTTTTATTTATTTTTTAAATAAATCATAACTTATAGTAAAATATATAAATCTTATCGAGTATTAACTTATAAAAATAATGTTGCGTATGGTACGAATATGTTATTTGAGATTAAAAGATGTCCAATTATTGAAAAACGAGAGGTCCATTTAATTCGTGTATTATGACTAGGTTTTATAATATATATATATGTGGGGGGGGGCCGTAAGCCTAGAAAAAGAGACTTTAAGGTTGAGTTGTGGGAAGGAATATGAAAAGAATGAGGAACTGTCCATTGAGAAAAAGAAAAATGTAGGACCTGCCCTCCCTCGGAAGGGAAGGAACAATGCTAACTGAAAAGAGAAGGGATGGACCCTTCCTTACATTACATTTGTTGGAGGACTTATAATTGCTGAACTGGAAAGTTTTGCGCATTTTTAGGGGCACTGACCCTACACTATCCATCCATTAGCTGGCCAACCACATGCAAAGTTATAAACAAAGAGAGCTCCAATATAATAATATATATACATGTTGTCTCTCAATCATCTAATCATACAAAATGTTTGACATGTTGGAGATTTAATGTAGACGGATACGAAACATTCTTTTAAAAGGGGTGGAAACTTGTTTCTAGTAAATATGTTTTAAATCTGTAAGGTTAGTTGAAATAAATAAATAGTTTCTACTAGCGGTAGGTTTGAGGTATTAAAAATGATATCAAAGCCTAAGCTAGCTCTCCAGAGGAGTGTATTGTAAGATCCTAAATCGGTTGGAGAGAGTAACAAAACATTGTTATAAGAAAAAAGTTCTATCTAGCATTAGTGTTTTAAGTATTTCGAGGGAAAAACTGAAAGTAAAAACTTAAAAAGACAATATCTATTAGTAATGAACTTGAATCGTTACAATGTCTCCATACTAAACGCGCTTTAAAATCTTCTAAGGTTGATAGGGTGTGTTTTAAACCCTGAAGACGGACCATCTGTAATGTTATGATATTCCCTAATATTTTGACTTTTCCGTTTGATATAAGTCGTTTTTTTTTTTTTTTTTTTTGGGAGGAATTGTATATCACATCCTTCTTCCTTTCCTTTTTCTTTTTCTTTTTCTTTTTCTTTTTTCTTTTTTTAAAGCATGGTTATTTATTTATTATTATTATTATTTTTTTAAAGATGCTAGAGGCATAACCTTGGTTACTTAAGGATTAAGGGTTTCAAATATAATAAAGGAGCGGAAGAAACAATTACGAATCATGGGTGATTATGCGTATTCGTGACTAAAAATAATAAGAACTTTGAATAGCGATAGGGAAGAATTATTCTTCCTTGATTTCCCATTTTTTATATTCATTTTGGTACCGTCATTAAAGACTAGGTAGTAATTTTAATACATGAATAAGACTTAGAGGTATTAACCCGACCCGGTAGGCTTAGTGATGACTTCTCTTTCGCTGTCCCGTAAAATTATTCATTTAATTTTGGAGATCAAATTTTTCTAAGAAAAATATGTGATTTTTATTTTTTAATTAAATACAATATATTTTCTTTTAAAAAAAATCTATTTAAATAGTAAGCAGGTTTTAGTTTCCAATTTCTAAGAAAATTATATGTGATTTTCATTTTTAATTAAATGAAACATGTTTCTTATAAAAAAAAAATCTATTTAAATGGTTAGAAATTTATATGTAAAGAGAGTGTTTTAATTTCCTTAAAATATAAAATATTAATTTATAAAAGTTTAATATATTAAAAAAGTCAAGGAATTCGGCCCATGTTGCAAAGCCCATCTGAATGAGATCCGTTTCATGAAGCTGATAATGGGCCGAATGGAAGCCCAATGGATTCTGGCGGGCAATTTAAAGCCCAAAATTATTAAAGCATCAATTGGACAGCCCAGAATTTGATTTAAAAATAATCTAAAATATTAAATGTTAATGAACCGAAGTGTGGAAGTCACGTGCCTTTGATGATTAGCTTATCATTTTATATTCAGCTTTCCAAACGTGTGGGGTCCCTTTTGATTTTCCTGAAATTAAATATATATTTGCAAAAAAAAAAAAAAAAGTTTCTATATTTGGTCAACTAACCCATGAGGACTTTTGAGGTAATAAATCGTGAAAAATCTTTTTTTGGACCCATTTAAGTAATTTATTATATTAAAAATAAAATAAAATAATATATATAGACCCATTTAAGTAATTTATTATATTAAAAATAAAATAAATTAATAGGGCATTGGAAACTATTTAAATGAAAGCGTTGTGATTAAATACATGATTAGACTGATGACCCATCTAAAAATAATAATTAAAGAGACATCTTATCTTATACGAGACAAATTATTCAAACGTAGTAGCTTTATAATAACTATTAAATATTTATTAAATTATTTTTGTGTAAATATAAATGGGAGATAATTTTTTTTCTCCCAATTATTAATATTAAATAATAAGAAAAAAAAGGGATATTGGCGAGTGGAGCCCACGCGGTTGCAATAAAGTTTGGCATCTCTATAATATGCTTAGGAGCAAAACTTTAGACCTATTATGACCCACCACCGTGGACTTTTTGCAATAACTTTCCCTCCAATTAATTGAGAGGAGGGAAAAATAAAATATTTCTTATCAGAGTTTGAAAACCTCTTTCTAATAAGCGTATTTTAAAAATTGTGAAGCTGACAATGATATGTAACGAACTAAAATAGACATTGCATTAACATTTCTTTTAATAATGTCGATTATAAAGATTGAAATCATAACGTTATGTATATAAAAGGTAAAAAAGATCGAAGGATTCTTTTGGTATTATATATGAAATGTGCAACTTTTGTTTTTGGTTTTGGAAAATGGGGTTTGAGTATTCAAGAAATTCCCAATGGGTATGATTAATTTCGTGTTTAGTGGTTTAGATTCACATTTGGGCCCTCTTTCTTTATTATCTTTGAATAGAATCAATAAATAATGTTGTAAAATAAGTTAAATGGATCACAAAGAATCGAAATTATGTCTCATCTTTTCAACGTGATTTTGTTCTAAATTATGGTTAATAGGTACCCTAATTAATGATTATGTTTGTAAATGAGACCACTTGTGAACCAACCACTCCATATTTTAACTAATCAGTTTCCGGTTTATCAAGATTTTAATTTTCAGCTCATATACACATCGATATAAGCTTTTTTCCTTCGTTTCAAAACCATTTTCGGGGATTTTAATTTTCAGCTCATATACACACCGGTATAAACTTTTCTCCTTCGTTTCAAAACCATTTTCGGGTGTTGACTACCGATCATACGTGTCAACCATCAAATTTGAACATTTTTTACAATAATGTGGACAGTAATTACATTTTTTATTCTCTCTCTCACTAAAAGCTTGTGTCATTGATAATGAAAGGTCACATCTTTCTCTCTCTCAACATATGTGGGGCTCATCGCACATGCTAAGCATTCCCTAAGTCAGAAATGGATGCATGAAATATCCATATCTCACATGCAATATTTATTTTTAGTTATTTACATTTCATTAAAATGCTCTAAATATCGCATCATATAATGTTTACATTATGAGTATCAATCCTCCAACCAACTGATACTCACTTTCTCTCTCTCTGAAACTGTTATGGACAACCAATGCAGCGCTTTTCTGGGTTGGGCTTACTTCTTCCAAGGAATGGTAAAAAAGTTCTTTCTTTTCATCTATATTTCCAGAATTTGGCTTCTGGGTTTGTTTCCATTTCTGATTTCTTTGTTGGGTTTGCGTGCTTTCAAACAGAACATTGAAGAATTGAGGCATTCGCTTTTTTGTGCAACTCTTGAGCTGGAACAGACGAGGGCTGCAGTTCATGAGGAGCTAAGAAAGAGAGATGAACAGATAATTAATCTCAAAGAACTTTTCAGCAGAGCCAATCGAGAGAGGGAGGAAGCAAATGAAAAGATCCAGAAGTTACTCATTGAGAAGCTTTTCCTTCAGCACCGAACAGGTCAACATTCAGGAATTTCCAGTGTTGAAGATGAACAAAGGAAAGGAATTGATTCCAACAATGGCTTCTCCTCGTCGGATTGCGAAGAAAGCATTGTATCGTCTCCTGCCATTGATCCAATTCCACCACCACAGTTCGCTACATCTCTGCCGCTACAAGCAACGTCGCAGGCCGCGGTCGAATTGGTTTCAGAGAAGCTATTGCCTGAAAAAGGCAAGCTTTTGGAAGCAGTGATGAAAGCAGGCCCTCTGCTTCAGACTCTGCTTGTTGCCGGACCTCTTCCTGAGTGGAGACACCCACCTCCACCACTTGAACCCTTCGAGATCCCACCAGTGACAGTTCCTTCAACGCCACCACCGCAGCTCCTCCGGGATTCTCCAGTGACATTCAGTCGTAGCAGCAACATTACCAATTGTGGAAGCAGAAAAAGAGCTTTCTTGGAAGGCTCTGATTCTCCAACCGAGACAAAGTGTCGAAGGCTTGCTCCTCGCTGACCACTACAAAAACCAGAGAGCAGCAAAACACAATCATAGTATAGTATTTCTTTTTCATCCTCCGTCTGAGAAACGGGTCGAGTTTTTCCAGAATTGTTTGTCATATAAGATGCAATTCCAATTCTGAGATTCATCGTGTTTGATAGCTTGTCTTAGATCACAGCAAAAACATAATAACTAACTGATCAAACACTCAACACAATAGTTTACAGACTTCCATACCTCCAAAATTTCCGTCATTTTGTCACCATCATGTTGTATTTCAAGTTCAATCCGGTGTCTGCCTAATTCATAATATATCAAAATACAAATCAGAACATTAGGCAGGGCGAAGAACTGTACCATCAAAAGCTTCATCCAAATATGATCTTTGTGTTTCCATATCTGTGGGATTACCTGGGGAAGAGGGGTTGGGGAATCATATTCATATCATTGCAATCTACAAATAATATTCAGAACCATACCAACCAATGAGCAAATAGGCATATTCAGTAAGCAAACAAGCCATTTCAAATTGCATAAGCATGTCCAAGTGAGGACAAAATAAAAGTTTTCTCCGAAATCTCTGCCAGTTGACCACAAATGGTTATACAAACAGGCCATTTTCAGCACAATGCCATGTGCTGTCTCTGCCCCAGTCAACACGGTGATGTTTGTTAAGTTAACAGGGTAGACTGCACTTTAAACAAATCTTGACTACTTCCATCAAATAATCAAATGGGCATGGGTTTGGCTGTCTGGGTATCTTGTTTCTTCATTTGGACAAGCTTCTTGATAGCGAGAATGTAAACATCATTTGGACAAGCTTGTTGATAGCGAGAATGTAACAACTCAAGCTTACCGCTAGCAGATATTATCCTCTTTGGGCTTTCCCTCCCGGGCTTCCTCTTAAGGTTCTAAAATGTGTTTGTTGGGGAGAGGTTTTCACACCCTTATAAAAAATACTTCGTTCCCCTGTTCCCCTCTCCAAGATGTGAGATCTCAAAATCTACCCTCATCTGAGACCAGCGCTTGGTACAAAAGCACATACGTCCAAGACAAAGCTCAGGCTCGCCTGAGAATGGCTACTAAAAATCCAAAGATAAACTTGTAGTGACAATAAAAACCATATCAAATGGACATTAATACGATATGAGCAATACCAGTGTTCCCTAGAAAGGAACATAATACACCATTGAAAACAATAGAAAACAGGACAAGACACGGCTTCTATAATATCATAAATTACCATATCAAACGCAAAAAAATTGATTTCACATTTTGTCTACATTGTTAAAAAAGATTCAAGAACATATATGGGCCTATGAAACTCTTATCTCAACAGCGAAAAATATTCTATGTATTGCAAGGAACATAGAGATCAGCTAAATTCTGATTGGTTGAACCTGAAACATAACCCCAAGGCCCAGGCCGACATGACATGTGCACTATAACACCAGATATAGTAATTTGTCAGCGGTAGAAAAATCCAGGGTGCAACATATTTGGAATGAGTTAATACTCCAATCCTCAGCCGTTTTCATTGCTATCTTGATTGTTTTGCATTCTACATGTCGGCAACCTAATTTGAAAAAGGAATGAGTGAATGTTAGAAGCTTTGTAAGAACAGTATTGAGAAATCCATGGAACTAAAGCATACACGGGGAACCCCATTGTTCGCATCATGAATAGGAATTGAAACACTGACCTTCGGTTTAGGAATAATTAGAGCGGAGTCTAGTACAACGTTCCTCGAGCATTGATTCTGAAAATCCAGCTCCTAGGAATATATATTAGCGGCATAAGAACAAGAACTTGTGCTCGTGAATCATACCTGCCTGCGCACATATATGTTGGACAGGGCGGCCGGAAGAACTGTGAATTGGCGATAAGAGTTTTCGGTTCTGATCGGACTGTAATTGTTATCTCTTCAATCGTCGCCGTCGGTTCATTTTTCCTTGAATTGAGCTCTTCGAACTCTGCGGCTTGCTTATTCCGACCCTACGTTCTTCGCGCCATTTTGAAGTGGACAACATGGGCCGAATTTAGCATATCAAATAACCTAAATGGGCCGAATTTAGCCCATCAAATAATCTTCAGCTGCAATTTGCAAGAATATATATATATTGTTCTCCTGTTCTTGAGAAAAGCAGGAAGTTAAAATGTAATTTAAAAGCATTATGTGGCTATTCTATGAGGCTAGTCTTCTCGATTAATAAATGTTTGGAGCTAGACATCGTGTGATGGACCAATATTGAATTTAATGGAAAATACAACAGCAAAAATTGTTAAAACAAGGCCGAATTATTGAACATAGTCATAAACTTTGGTATTTGTTTCAATAATGTTCTTGAAATTGAATTGAACATCTGCAGAAAATTATGCAACAGACCACCACACGCGGCACTGAAGTTTCAAGCACAGCAAAATCGGGTGACCCACGTAATCGTGTAGTATTTAATGAGACCGATGAAGAAGATCAAGAAGCATGGTTCCTTGGAGGAAAGGGAGCAATCAGTTTCAAGCTGCGATGGTGCCCCTTGCCGTACCCGCCATGTCGTTCATCGGCGTGCCTCTTTCCTGGCAATTATTCCATGATGTCCAGCAATTGTGTTGCTAAGATTTGCTAGCAGAATCATTCAGTGACTCGACTTGGAGCTGCTCCATCTGGGTTCGTTGTTCTTTTTCTGTAAGGGGATGCCCTCCACCTGTTTGTAAAAATGCCCCTTCGTATTTCCTGATCTTTTTTTTAATGATTTTCGAGCCTTGTGGGTGCTGTATGGTTTTTAAATCATTTGATTTGGTATTGCAAGACTTGGTGATTGAAGTTTTTGGTGTCTTTTAGCCGTATTTCGTCTGGTTTCATAGGATCCAAAATACATCCATATCGTCGAGTAGAGTGGTTGTGGTGGTTGAGTGGAGTCAAGTAGAGTGGTTGTTTCAAGTTTAAATTTTCACCTGTCAGTACTGTAGGCGTCAAGGAGAAGTCCAAAGCTACTGGACACTTGAAAGAATAAGGATTAAATTTTGCATTTTCTTTTTGCCCCAGAGGTATCAAAAAGAGGCAACTAGACAAGCTAAGCTAGCTAGCTTATGGCGTTCCACTGAATCAGCCTAAAAAAAGAAGCAAATAGGGAAGACCCCCATGGAATGAGGAGGGTAAGAGCTTCTTGTTTGGTTTCCATCGTGTCCCTCTCAGTCCCATGTCACCACGCCTCTCTCTCTCTCTCTCTCTCTCTCTCTCAACAAGCTGTCTCTGTACCATTGAGCAATAAACTCGGGCGAGCTTTCCTTCATCAATCAGTTCTCTACTTGTTCTCTTGACATCAAAGATTTTTCATTTTTGTCCCATATGATTGACCCTTTTTCTCCTTCCTCTGTTCTCAGATCTGGCATTTACTTCTTCCAATTTGTTCTGTCATGTGTATTAATTGAGCCCTCTTCTTCATGCATCTGAGGCTGTCTGATCCCGACTGGTTTTTTACAGGGATTCTGCTATAACTGTTCCTTAGGAAGCTCAAAGCCTAGAATCTGATCGATTGGTAAAGCCGTCTTGACGAGGGATTGATGTCTTATTGAGGTGCTATGGAGACGAGAATGAAGAAGTACAACCAACTGAGTCCCCAGAGGGCTAAGGTGTGGACTGAGAAGTCGCCCAAATACCAACAGACTCGCAAGGTGCCTGTGATTTACTATCTATGCAGAAATAGGCAGCTCGAGCATCCTCACTTCATGGAAGTACCACTCTCATCCCCTGAGAGACTGTATTTGAGAGGTATTGCTTAATCAAACTGTATAAGAATATGTTGGCCTTGCTGCTAATATTATCCCCTCCCCCTCCTTTCCCAACGATTTGATATGCTTTAAAGTAGTTTTTGCCCAGATGTGATCAACAGGCTTAATGTTCTCAGAGGAAGAGGCATGGCGACCTTGTACTCTTGGTCTTGTAAGAGGTAAACTATTGGCAATCTTTTCATTTTTCTTTCTTATCTGTTCGGATATGGAGAACTATTGGAGAGAAATCATCTGAAAACTCTGAGATGTCTAAGTTTCTGAAATGTTGGAATGTAATCTGTTGGGCCTAATTATGCAGAGGCTACAAGAATGGATTTGTTTGGCATGACCTCTGCGAAGATGATGTAATTCTTCCGGCTCATGGAAATGAGTATGTTCTCAAAGGCTCAGAGCTGTTTGAAGAGTCCAATTCTAGTAAAGGTTAGTATAAAAACTTGGCCATATAATGTTTTTAGACGTAATAAGGCTGCATACTAGGTTCTGGTTCTTGTGTCAAAGAAGTAATGAAAAAATATTTTGAAAATTGGATAGTTCTCACAGACCCTTTCAGTTCCATTGGCAATGTGAATATTCAGCCATTGAAGCAGTTACCTGATCCAGCATCTTCTCAGAGTCAGGATGATTCTTCATCATCTTCAAGCATGAACGGAAAAGAAACTAAAAGTTCTCAAGAAGATGACCTCTCGCTGTCAGTCCTTCGACCCGATTCATCAAGCATTTCACTGGATTCTGGAGGTGGAAAGAGTTCATGGGGTGGTTGTTTTAGCTTGACAGAATACAAGGTGTACAAGACTGATGGCTTGTCGGATGCATCGACTCAGACTGAGGAAAATGTCAGCACACCAAAAACACGAGAAACTTGTACAAGAGGAGTTTCAACAGATGATGGGACCCTAGAATTGGAGCGTAGTCAAACCGTTAACAATGAGGCTTCAAATCGAAAACAAAACTATGATGCCCCTCAGGATTCAGTTTCTCCACCCCCATTGTCCTCTAGTGCTTGCTCTTCAGCTGGGAAGACTGAAACTTTAGAGTCGCTCATCCGAGCCGATGCGAGTAAAATGAACAGTTTTAGGATTCTTGAAGAAGAAGAAATTCGGATGCCAACCAACGCAAGACTCAAGGCTACTAATGTGTTAATGCAACTTATCTCGTGTGGATCAATATCAGTAAAGGACCATAGTTTTGGACTCATTCCATCATACAAACCAAGCTTTTCTCACTCCAAATTTCCCTCCCCACTATTCTCTACTACAGTGATGTTGGGAGAACTCAACCGCCTGTCTGAGAATCCTAGGATGATGGGCTTGAGATTGGAAGACAAGGAATATTTCAGTGGTAGCTTGATCGAGACTAAAATGCTGCAAGGGGATGGAGTTACAACTTTGAAACGATCATCTTCATACAATGCTGACAGGTACCATGGTTTTAGTAGATAGAGGACCTAATTGTCCAGTGTATATCACCTTAACATGCCAAAGGGTATTCTTTGTTTGGATTGATACTCATGATCCATGACTGTGCTGTTTTCTGCCATTTCATTTTCTTCGCCTAGTTGCGTAGGTAGTTAAGATGATATAAAGTTCCTATGCTACATTTTTATGCCATTTAAACCTTAAAGATTGATGAGAGATTATGCAGATTTGTACGTAAGGTTTTTTTTTTGCATATGAATGATGGTATTTCCTGTTTTTTTTTTTTTATACAATGCACATTAATGCACATTAAAAGTTGTGTTGTTAGCAGAGAGCTTTAGCGATATGTATGGTTATTTCTTCATAAGGCTTCCAACAATGAGCTAATTCTGTAGGACATTTAAGCAATTGAATTCAACAGAAGACAAAAATGAGTCGTCCTCAGGCCACTCAAAGTGCATTCCACGGGCTATTAAAGCATCACTAAGCAAGCAACCACGAGGCGAGCCAATGAAATCTCCTACTTCCGATCGACCAAGAACATCTTCTGATGGAGTTGATAGCTCTCAGTCCATAAGCCCCAGTCCCTCCAATGATAGCAGAATAAGGATTACAGAGTCTTGCTCCAGTAGGAGACAGTCTAAAAGGCTAGATTCCTTTCGAGAAGACGAAGAGGATGTAGTCAAGATCGAAGAAAGTTGAGTGCAGTCTTGCAATTTTCTTAATAGATTGTCAAGTTTTTGGTGAATCTTGGTTGACATTTTGTTCAATTTTCTTTTCACAGGCTTGCTTCAGGAGCTCGGGTTATAATCTGGTCAAAATCAACACTTCAGGCAACCTAAGGAAAAGCATGGATGGATGCCTCAGCTTTCGGCCAAGTAGAAAAAGCTCGTTCCCTCCTAGATCATCCTACTTTTGATCAGTTCTTCATTGAATTGAATCGATGGTGATAATTGGTTGGTGGGTCCTTGATGATTCTGCATATCTCCGAGTGTAAAAAGGGGGAAAACCACCAATCTTCAGCTTTGAGGGGCGGGTGAGCAGGTTGGCGCTGGACAAACGCAGAGAACTAATGGGTTGGTTGTTTTGGTTGTCAGGTCAGCTAATATAAAATGATAGAATTATGAATCCCTTTTCATTTTGTTCTATTCAAACACATTGGAGCGAGCCAGTCATGGGTTCACTGTCTTCAAAGCTAGATGAGTCTCAAAAGCCACAATTTGGGTATTTAAAGAGATGCCCTTTAAATGTTTCTGTAAATTTAAGGCATCTTTATCTAGAAAGGAGAAGTCTGTTCCTTCCTAAAACAAAAGAAANGGGGGGGGGGGGGGGGGGGGGGGGGGGGGGGGGGGGGGGGGGGGGGGGGGGGGGGGGGGGGGGGGGGGGGGGGGGGGGGGGGGGGGGGGGGGGGTTATGTTCAGCTGTGTCTGTTTGTGAATTGTGAAAGCTTTTCTTGTGCTTCATGTAGTGGGGATGATATGATAGTTTAAAGGCAAAAAGATGCATTATTTGGACAGAGATTTAAATGCAGAAACCTTAGAGACATACCCAAAGCAAAATACAAGCATGTCAGGATAATGGAGGCTGCAGAGTTGCAGTGAACTGAGCTGACAGCTGAACCTTTTTTAGGTAACACTATATTGTTGTACTACTCTTCTTATCATTTTGAATGAATGGAATGGTAAAACTTCAAATACAGTTTCAGTTTTACGTTGCATTTCCCTTTTTTTTTTTTTTTTGTCGACAATAATGAAAAAGTTATAAAGACAGAGAGAAGAAGAAGAAAGTTTGTGGAAAAGTTATGGTGGGGGCAGATAGACACCATAAATGTCTCACACGAGTACCAATTATAGTCCACACTTATTCCTTCCCCTTTATTGCGCTCTATTATCATTAGTTTTGAATAGTAATGGTCGATACGTGTCTAGAACAGACGAGAATAGCCTGATTATGCAATAGCTCAAGTCCACTATTTATAGATATTGTTTTTCTCCCGCCAATGTGAATCTCACAATCCATTCTCTTTGAGCCCCAACGTCCTTGTTGGCACACTGTCTGATGTCTGACTTTAATACTATTTATCACGTCTGGTGTCTGACTCTAATACTATTTATCACGTCTGGTGTTTGGCTCTAATACTATTTGTCTGTTAGGGGTGGGCTTGGGTTGTCGAGGAATAAGAATCCAGGGCTCTTATGCTCTACCTTGGGAAGAAGAATACGAAAACAGGGTTGGGTTTAAACTGTCGGTGAGGGCGAGGGTATTTTCGGGATTTCATTTGTAAGAGACAGGCAAATATGAACCTCCAATGTGGGCCGTGAGGAAAGCAGGATCCTAAAATGGGCTAGAATTTAGTTGGGCCTAATGGGCTTTCATTTGTGAGAGACGATGCAAATATGAACCTACGATGTGGGCCGTGTGGGAAGCAGGCTCCTAAATGGGCTACAATTTATTTGGGCCTAATGGATTGATTGATTGTGGGTGTCCACAGCCCAATCAATAAACAATCAAACCGACTAACCACACAATTAATTAATTGACAAGGAACCATTGGTTTATGGCATGTGGAGACATATGCCAAAAAGGGAATTTCCACGTGGGAGTTGTGTGTCAAACACAATTAATTAATTTAATCAATTTATAATTGAAGTTGCTCAGCAATATTAACATTTATGACAAATTTATTATTTCAAAGAAAAAGAAAAGCCAGAATGAGTGTTCGTAGATCAAATTGAGTTAGGTTGAGACATTTCTTGTTATTCGGATCGTAAATTTTTTCAATTCAAACAACTTTTATTAAATAATGAGTTCAATTCAACTCAATCATAAATTTTTTAATTCAACTATTTATTTAAATTTTAAGTAAAGTAAAATGTTAGTTCATAAAATATTTGATTTCACTAAAATTTGTTTAACCTTATGTCATTATGCATCTAATCAACTAATCAATATGGATTGATAAAATATTAAACGTGTAATAAAAATTAAACATGCTTCTAAGTTCTGATCACTTTATAATCTTGATCATTTTGCTGTTCAAGCTTTTGAAATCACCATAATGTTTGATATATGATGAACAATTGAACATGAAGGAGTTTGAGCTCCAAGATTTCATCCATGGAGACAGCTTGGATGAATATGTGAATCTCATTCATGAAAATCCCATCATCAACTTTGATGTTGATTACATGAATGGCTGCTTGGTGGGGAATGGTGTGGATCCAATGCTTGATTCCAACATCCTCATCAGTTCTGATCCTAATTCTTCGTTGTTTAGTTCATTGGAGAGTTTCATTAGTATCGTGAAAGATGTCGAAGACGACGCGACGAAAACGAGTACTCTTCTGTCACAATGACTGCAACAAAGAAGGCAAAGGTGGACAGATCCAGAACTTTGGTTTCTGAGCGGAGGAGGGGAAGGATGAAGGAAAAGCTTTATGCATTGCATTCATTGGTTCCAAATATAACTGAGGTAACATAAATTAATACCCGCATTCATAATACTACATGAGAACGAAGTATTTATTATAAGAGTGTAGACACCTCTCCTTATTAAACACGTTTTAAAAACTGAGGAAAACTCGGAAGAAAAAACCCAAAGAGAGTAGATAATATCCACTAGCGATGGACTTGAATTGTTACAAATGGTATCAAAGCCAGACACCAAGCGGTGTGCCAACGAGGACATTGGGTCCCTAAAGGGGGTAGATTGTAAGATCTCACATTGGTTAGAGAGGAGAACGAGGAAACCTCTTCCTAGTAGACGCGTTTTAAAATCTTGTGAGGAAACCTAGAAAGGAAAGTAGAGGAGAGAATGAGAAATCCTCTCCCTAGTAGACGCGTTTCAAATATCTTAAGAGGAAACCCAAAAAGGAAAGTAGAGAGAAGAACGAGGAATCCTCTCCCTAGTAGACGCGATTCAAAATCTTGAGAGGAAACCTAGAAAGGAAAGTAGAGAGAAGAACGAGAAAACCTCTCCCTAATAGACGCGTTGTAAATATATTGAGAGGAAACTCAGAAAGGAAAGTAGAGAAGAGAACGAGAAAATCTCTCCCTAGCAGCCGCGTTGTAAATATATTGAGAGGAAACCTAGAAAGGAAAGTAGAGAAGAGAACGAGGAAATCTCTCTCTAATAGACGCGTTTCAAAATCTTGAAAGAAAACTAAAAAAGGAAAGCCCAAAGAGAATAATATTTGCTAATAGTAGACTTTAACCGTTGCCATCTTTGCTTACACAAAATTTTACCATAACCATTAGATGTACAATGACCTAAAGTGCAAATCGATAAGGCTTTCATTGTAGGGGATGCAGTTCTGTACGTGAAACAGCTCCAAATGCAGGCAAAGAAGCTCAAACCAGAGATATCAGTTTTAGAATCCTAAATCAACGAAACTTGAAACTCTGAACCCTAAACCCAGTACATTTGGGAAGCAAATTTCATGGTAGAAGCTGCTAATCTAACCTGCAATTGGGGGATTTCTTCCCTTTCAGCTGGATGTGTTCCAAGTGGAGGAAACAGGGTTTTATTTAAGGCTGGTCTGCAAGATGGGTGAAAGAGTAGCCATGTCTGTATACATGGTTCTTGAATCCCTTACCAGTTACAATATTTAAAGCTCAAACTTGGCCTCTGCTTCTGAGAGATTCATTCTCACTGCTACAATTTATGTAATTACTTCTATATGATATGAATTCAAATGCTTTCAAACCAGAATGAAATTATCAATCATTATGATGGTTTTGCAGGTGAGGGCCTGTGATGTGGACATGAACTTGCCAAGTCTGAAGCTTTGGCTTACTGGGGCACTTCCTAACCATGGATTTGAGTTTTAATCACACCTTAATCTCTCCATGTTTAACCTTCTAAGCCTGTAACTATTTTCATTAGCAACTTTAATTTGTAATGCAAGGCCATTTGAACGGAATTATAACTTTTAAAACTACAACTTTCTCCTAATCATAAAGACCAAATTTACCACGGAGACACTGTTGGGGAAACCCCGCAAACTTTTATGGGGCATTCAAGCATCTTGTGCAGCATGGGGAAGTTTTTGAGGAACATGGTTGGAGTGGCAGCTGCACAGTTGTGTTCCTTCGTGAAGAAAAGTGCATTATCTGGGAGTAGGATTCTGCAGCACTGGGGAATGCTTCAGCTTTAGAAACATCTTTTAAGGTTTGTTCAGTTCTGTCACAAGAAAGTAAGCATACAGACGATCGGCTGCACAGTTGTGTCCAATCCTCTCCTCGCTACTGTCGAGGATTGGTAGGTTGGTGAGAAAATCCAAAAACCTCCCTGCAATTGAAACATGGTTTAGATGATAATGTAGCGTAGACTGTAGACCAGAAATATTACGCCATCTTAAAAATTTGACATTAATCCAACAAAATATTACATTGCTTAAACGACAAGAAACCACTCCTGAAAACCATCCATAAAATGTGCGACGTTCCTTACATTTATATGTATATTACCAACCAATGAGCAGCCACCTTCCACGAGGCTTAGGAAGGAGCTCTCAACCGGAACAACTTAATATTGATAGATGGTTCCTAATTTTCAATAAGAACAGGAACCCAATCACCATATATACATAAAAAAAAATGCAGAATGTAATACCTGGAAACAGCTTAATATCTTCTGGTCATCCAGTCCGGAAGAGGCAGCCCATTGTCACCAGGTATTCGGTGTATCGTAACGATAACCACTAAAGAGAGGTATGCAGATAGACAATTCACATTTTACATCTGTAGTCATCGCTTGAGATAACTGTTGGTGAAGGATCACAAGAGAATTCCCACGTCTGAAAAGCTTAAATCATGTATGTCAAGTAAACTATTTCAAATTACTTTAAAATAAACCCTAAATTATGCAGGAGCAGTACATGCAGATAACAGGGAGACAAAAACACTGCGGGGGGAAATAAACAATGAAGTATAAATATATAATCGACATGAAAACTCGTCTTACCAACACTTTGATGATGCTGGTAACATCTGCGTGCGTCTCTTTTTGATTGAATGATTGAAACCCTTCACAGGTGCAGGGAATAGGCATCAAGTTCCATTGTTTAAATTTTGATTATGTTTGAAATCCCTCATCCAGACTGCCAGACTTTGACAGGATCTGCAATGTTGTGCCCCCAATTATCCAAGCAGTCGCTTCAGGTTGATGCTGAAGAGGGTTAAGAGGGTGAAGACTTCCATCATCCAGTTGCACTCCATAAACAAATGGAAGCCTAAGTGTCAGAAAACTCTCGGGGGGCAAGACTACTTGACATCCAAGTGCAAACTGCAGTTTCTGCTGTCGTCCAGGAACAGAGGGGGGCAGGCAAGACTCCTGCAAGAAGAAGATCAGTCAAGGGTGTAGTACCATACTGGATGAGGGCATGAAGCATGTGAAAAACAAATGTTGATCAGTCAACTACGGAAAACAAAATGTTTAGAAGTCTCAAGTATAAATCACCAGGAAAAAAGATGCTATGTGGCATGTTGTAATTAGAAGCCATTACAGTTTGGCCTCTTTCAATTGGTAGATAGGAGAAGGTAGTTGCAGTAGCTCTAAATGCGCAAGGTTTTAATATTACTATCAGAGAATGTATGGACAAATTCAGGGAGACATTTTGGCTGGGGGGAGCTCTTTTTCTATCTTTAATTGTTTTAACCTCGATGGTATAACAAATAAATGCAAAGCTTTTCTTTAAACTCTGAGATTCAAAGGGTTAAATATTTGTGACAACATCCAACTCACAACTCCTTACAGATGTAGCTCCCCTTGTTGGTGCATTCTCTGCAAATGCAGTCGTGGTAATGTAAAGCTCTTTTTTCTATCTTTAATTGCTAACTTCAGGTAGGCTTGATAAGAAAAAAATAAATAATGTAAAAAATAACTTTTCCATCTCGATTATTTTAGGCAATGCACAAGCAAAGTCAAACTCAAGGAGGAAAAACACAGCAACGGCCTATTTAGCATTCTTGCAGTACATTTCAAAATGACACATGTTAGGATTTTGCTAATTAATACTTTTCTGCATACTCCTCTTTTAAGATCATATACCAATTTAGTAAGTGGATTTTGATCGAGCTGGAAGAAATTGTTTTTTTTTTTCCCTCAACTCCTAAAATCAAACATTAAAGAATGAAACAAACAAGAATTTCCATAGATCAACTTGAATCTATTTTGAAATTAGAGATAAATAATATACAGCTTAACATTTCATGTTACACCCCAAAATAATTAGGAATGCATATTCATAGAAAATTGGGACAAACCTCAAATTGTATCACTGGATGTGTAGCCAGCACTGTTGGAAAGGGAGGCGTCACCTGCCACCACATTTCCTTGGTTATTATTTTGGTTATTGAACAACAAAAAGGAACAGTAAGATAAATAAGATGCTTCTTTACAATATGCTATAAACCAAAATTATGATTACTATCAACGTTAAAACATACAGATTGAAAATAATGATTTCAAAAATAAATTTTAAAACATTTATTAGAGAGACTGAAAATAATAGACATCATTTTTTTTATTACTTTATATGATGATTATGTTTAGTAATACTTGATTATATACTTTTATGCTTACTATCAACGTTATTTTAATTTAATTTTAATCAAGGCTTATCCCTCACGTTGCCTTGAGGGCTATGTCTTATCCCTACAAGAGAAAAAAAGTCTCAAAACCATTTTTAGCCCAAGATGAGAAGGCAAAAACAAGTTATTCATTAAAATAAAAAGAAGAAAGAAATCTTTCACCGCTTTTCCGCAGTTCCCCCTAATCTATTCTTTCTAGTCAAATTAATCAAAGGACCACCAAAAAAGAAACCAATTAAAAGTTCATTGCATCATCAAAAGAAACCAAACACTTAAAAAGGATCTACAAGAGTTCTAAAGAGAGAACCGAAGACATTAGAAAAAGACCTCATAAAAGAATGGCTTACCACGAAAATCCTTTGAAGTTGAGATATCATGCCAGAGAACTTAACATTTGGGGGATCTTTCTCATTCTTTGAGAGCTTGCAATGTGGGCAGTTCATGAAAATTGGTAGGTCCCGATTCAACATGAAAAAACCAGATCCATTGTCCTCAATGCCAATATACTTAACACCTTTTTCAAGGTCTTTTACAGAATTGGAAACAGTTGCACTAACAGATGTCAGATTGTTTGATGTCATCCTTCTAGTGCAGTTTGACTGATCATCTGAATACATGCTGCCACCACTCACTGCATCCTTTAACTTATCTAAATTTCTCTCCTTACTTGAGAACGTTGCATTTGCTGAACTAACACTATCATGAGATTTACCATGACAATCACTTTTACCATATCTCTGAGGACCAGCTAGATTGCATGCAGCACCTTGCACAGGAGTATGAGATTTTTTAATTGTTGCATATGATGATCCAAGTTCCTTAAGATGCTCGGGGTTTAGTAAGAAACGGTGTCCATGAGGGCATTCGTGCTCAAAGCCAATATATATAAGTGTTTGCTTCAGAAGAGTGTTTTTTGTTTTTTCAAGACTATTTACGTTCATAGGAACTACATTAGTACCTATCCGCAGAAAGGAGTCACTATCTGAATGCTCATTGCCGCTAATCTCATCTGATTTTTTTGAAAGACTAATAATATTTTCAGAGTTCTTGAAGCCACGGTTATCAACGGTAACACAGCCTCGTTCATAATTATTAACATCCTTATTTTGTTTGATGCCCTTATCCATACCTGGTGAAGAGTGTATCCTCTGCTGGAGAGGTGGAAATCCAACATCTGGACCTGAAGATCCGGCTACAACCTCAGAAAAAGGTTTTCGCAGGGTAAAGTTGGGAAGACCTCTGCCACTTATGCTTTTTTTGTCTTCAGCTATGTTTTCTGAGGAATTTCTCTCATTATCAATCCCAGGCTGTGAATCCCCCGACTTCAGTTGTGCTACATCTGCCCTCTTCAAGTTTACATTTACATTAGGTTCAACCTTAGAGTCCATGAATGACTTAACTAAAGAGCCACGCAGCATTATATTTTCCGTTAAATCATTTGGAGTCTTCCTTATTCTGGTATTAATTTTCCATTTGAATAGGAACTTTTGAGTGGGATAGAAACCACTCTGGAGTAAACCTTTTGAAGGTTCGTAGTACTTTGCACCACCAACCCGAATCAGAGACCATGATGATGGCTGAATGGGTCCTGTTATGCTTACTCCTGGTAACTGGAAAACTGGAAGAAAATTGTCACAGTCAGAAAAACGGTTGAAAGTGACATTTGCTGCTTCAAAATCAAAAGGATCAGATCGTAGTCGTCGTGAACGGCCACAAGCACAAGCATGTAGGAAGACATATCCACTTGAATGAGTTTTTTGCATGGCTTCTGAAGGTGAATCTCCATTCTCTGTGCTATGTCTTTGATGCATACATGGTTTTCCTGTCAGACTAACGGCATCACAAAGCTGCCTCCCAGAATTCCAAATGGATTTGCATTCTTCCTCCAACCTTTTGGCAAAATGTTGCACTGCAGGTCCCTTAACCATTGAATGGAAAGCAAGCAAAGCCTTCTCTAAGTGGGCTTCATGCTGTGAAGTGGGGTAACAAGCAGGTAAATCTCTTAGATAAACCTCCTTTGCAGCTGGTAATGCTCTTTCACTCCATGAAGTTGAAAACTTCATATTTAAACCTTTACCACTTTCCAACCAAGATACAGCAATATCTAAAGGATCCAGACCCTTCAAAGCATTTCCCTCAATCAACGCAGAAGGAATGTGCCGGTGACGTGGTTTTCGTTTGCTGATTTCCACTTCATCTATGCAACCACCTTTTGCACAAAGAATTCCCTGGAGAATCTGTTGACTTGAAGACAACCAAATTTCCATACTAGGAAGCTCAGGAGTAGTAAAGGCTTTTCCAGATGCCGCTGATGCAGCAGCTGCAGCAGCAGCAACAGCGACCATGCCAACCCCACCAGCTGAACCACTGCTTGTACTATGCACCAGCCCCCCTCTACCCCTTAGAATGTCTGACTGCCGATAGATAAATTCCCTTAGAGATACTATATCCTCTCTGCTAGCACTTTGACCATGACTTTCAAGCAGAAGAGAATCTGAAGTAGCTTTTCCATTCAAAACATCTTCCACGAGGCTTGTGGCAAAGTCCAGAGACTCAGCCGTCCTATTTGCAGACTTGTCCACCAGAACAACGGCTTTTGATGAATCAAGTGAAAACAAAGGTGCAGAACTTGAGGCACTTCCACCTCTAGACCCTGCATGACTGGTCTCAGAACCAGAAAGCGTTCGACATTTCTTGATTAGAAAGCGAATTTGTGCTTCAAGAGATGACTGCAATTTCTTCCTGAAACCACCTTCTGATTTGCTCACAGGACGGGCAAGCACAACTACAGATCCAGAACCTTTAACTGGTAAATTTGGCCTGGATATACTGTCTGAACTTGGAGACTGATTAATTGATATTGTATCTATTCCCTCCACATTAGAACTAGCCATCGGGCCATCTGAGAAGTCATCAATAAAAATAAAAAGTATGACTGGAGTACACTGTCCAGGAAACAATGAGGTATATGAACCTAAACCTGACATGACAGAGATGCCGGAAGCATTGCGTGTTAATATAGAACCACTTCTAATGGGAGAAGAGTTGTTAGACACGGCTGCTGAACCAACAGATCGTGAAGCAGATGAAGAATGCAGCCTAGATGGCAATGGTGGTGTAGCTCGAGATTTTATAAATGGAGTTAATACGTGCTTAGCAGATTGCAGGGCTCTAAATTTTTTCAAAATATTAGTATCAAACCGCAACCCCTCTTGAATATATATGATTACATGGCAGACCTGCATCAGTAATTGAATTAAATGTTTGGCCAGATATCATATGTTGAAACTAAAAGGGGGCACCACACACTGCTTATTTATCAAGGCCCTACAAAACCAAACGCTCATCCAATAATTTTTTGTTCAATCATTCTTAATCCTACCAGGATAAAGAGCCTAAACAAAATTAGACGACGCTGAATCAAAAGATTGTCCAATCTCCGTTTCGTTTCTAAATAAGCAATTTAATATATTTATGCATACATTTAGAGGGTTTCATTTTAATGATAGGGATAAAACGTTTAAGCTAAAAATGCATATTGAAAGCACCATCTTAGCACAGTGCAGCTCTGTCAAATAACCCGAAGACAAACATCTGAAGTTTCACAACCTAGAGCTAACGCAAATTTACTCTCAACCATTTCACCGAATGCTCCATTTAGGATACAAGCAAACAATCCAAGTTGAACCATTTCGATAAACCCAGACGTCCAAACATGAAGAGATAGAAAAATAAAAAAATACAAAAGAGAGAGAAATTGACGAGCACTCACAGAGAACATAAAAAGCATTCCCTGAAGATCCCCAAAATCATGTTCTTCAATCGCCGAATCATAATCGATTTCGGCATCGAACACAGAGCCCCTGTGGGAAGAAAACTGCAAAAAGAGAATGCCTCTCTCCTCCTCATGATGATAACTAATTCTTCGCCGCTTGAACCAATCTCTAACTTCCTCTTTCTCGACATCCAATTTTTTATCCAATTTACCGGACCCAAACACATTGGAATCGATAACTCGATTAATGAGCTGGATCGAATCATCGGGTCTCCTGCCAATGAAACCGACAACAACGATACCGTCGGAAAAACGAGGAACAGAAAGCGACGGAGATGGCGACGAAGGAGCTAATGAAGTAGAGGGATCGGGTGAGGCAGTACGAGAAGGGAGAGGCGTTTGAGATGCTGAAGAGGAAGTGGGTGTTGATATCGGTGGTGGCCGGACAAGTACACGCACAGAGGACGAATTGGACATGTCCATGAATGAGAGAAAAATTGAGCTCCAGATGCAACTGGAACTGCTTCAGTGCTTCACTTCTGACGACAGGCAACTAGCAGAATTCCTTCACCGAGGCGGGGAAGCTCCTTTTTTAGCCCCCCTCCAATATTTCCGTTTTAAACCGATAATTACTACTAAATTATTTAGGGTTTTTTCCCTCTCTAGTCAATTATTTACTTATTTTGTGATAATTATTTTATTTATTTATTTATTTGGTGCAAACATGTTTATTTTACCGACCTGCGTTACATCTTTCGTGCAGGTCAAAACTTATTACCTTAGGATCAATATAGTTACAACCGCTGTTTACCGAGACTTTGGTTGTCGGCTCCCCTATCATCAGGTCACCAACTTCCTTGATCCTCCATCCCCGAAACTGGCTTCACATTCTTATTACTAAAATATTGTTTATTTATTATTAAAACCAATATAATTTGAGTCATAATTATATTAAACTATTTTAAAAAAAGTTGTAGGAAATGTTGTTGAATTTGATTTTTTAAAAAGACAAACAAAATATTTAAAATTTATTTTACCTTGTAAAAAAAAAAAAAAAAAAAAAAAAAAAAAAAGGCGATGCATCAGATAAAAGCTTTTGCTGCGAAGTGGCACACATCTACTAGAAGCCTCCATTTTTCGTTATCCCTTCTCCATCGACAGTTCCCCATTGCAAATGCAAGCAGTTCTGGCAGCTATGGCGGCGCAATCCCTCATCTCTGCCTCCCCTTCCAGCTACATCCAAGTGTCCCCCTTCTCAATTTCTTCCCCTCCGCCTTCCCTAATCTCCTCCTTCCATGGCGCATCTCTCAAGCTACCTCGCCACTCCCTTTCCCTAGCTGCCTCCGTCGCCCCCAAGCCTTTTGTTGTCGTTGCCGCTACCAAGAAAGCCGTCGCCGTTCTCAAGGGTACTTCCAATGTCGAAGGCGTCGTCACACTGACCCAAGAAGACGATGGTCTGTACACACTCTATCAATATCTCTTCTGCCTCATCGTATCGTAGTGGGTTTCTTGTAGTTTAGGATTAAGGGTTCGAATCGATATTTAGTATTTGATTTATGGGGGGTTGAATTAAATGGCTGGGGTAATTGGAGTTGCCGTGGGGATTTTGAGGTTTATTTGGCGCCTAATTTCGAAGATTGACGTTGACTTTATTTGGAATGTGATTGTGCTAGGTGGAGTTTTTTTAATTTCTGCCTGCTTTGCTTTCTTCTTGACTGTTCTGTTATTTTTTGTCATAATGTATTAGTATGCGCGTAAGTTGACTTTTAGAACTAAACGAATATGATTGTTTTGATTTTATGACGTTTACTTCTCGTAGGATTCTGTTGTCTTGTTGGCCTATACACTAAGGTTATTCTAGAACCAAAAAGCTTTTAAGGACACAACCCCTTCAGGAAATTTCTTCTATTAAGGCAATAATACTAGTAATGACGGTTGAGGATTATTGAGAGAATTAGTCCCACGTTGGCTAATTAAGAGAAAGATCATTGGTTTATTGGTACGAGGCCTTTTGGAGAAACCAAAGGCAAAGCCATGAGAGCTTATGCTCAAAGTAGATAATATCATACCATTGTGGAGGTTCGTGGTTTCTAACAATGACAACAATGACGATAAGAATGAAAATGATAATAGTAACCGTAGTTGCAATATTGTGATTCTGAAAAATGTTGTATTGTTTCTAGGTCCAACAACAGTAAATGTTCGTATTACTGGGCTCACGGAAGGGCTTCATGGATTCCATCTTGTAAGTAATTTGGCATTGGCTGACATGATCTATGGGCTTGTTGTTTTAATCAATCTACCTTCTTGTTTCCTTCTGTAGCATGAGTATGGAGACACAACAAATGGATGCATTTCTACAGGTAGTGTACGATCAATTGTCCATATTTGATTTTGATCCTTCTGTACCAAGAAGTTTTATTCTATCTAGCGAGGCTGTATTTTTGTCTCTCTTCAATTGTTTATGTATGATTTTCAATTATAGGACCACATTTCAATCCTAATAAGTTAACTCATGGTGCTCCTGAGGATGAAATCCGTCATGCGGGTGACCTGGGAAACATTGTTGCCAAGGCTGATGGTATCTGCTTCTTCTTTCTGAAAGTTTTTTTTTTTTTTTTTTTTGTTTCATGGATTTGTAACTTCTAATGCACCAATATATTGTTTCTTGATATGCAGGAGTAGCGGAGGCAACCATTGTAGATAATCAGGTACCTCTATTGTTTGATCCGTATCTGTCATCATCACAATCCATATGCTCAGAATTATTGATGTCTTTCATCATGAATGGCATCGCAATAACTATAAATGTTGATGGTGGCAATGCCGCTGATAAAACTCCTTATATATATTGTACATGCATGTATTCATGACTGCAATTACCTTAGTATTGTCAAGTTCAAAGACAAAATTATGTTCAAGCCTTTATTTTAGATCTGGCCCTCTTAACATACTCAGATATTAATTCCTGATCTGTAGATTCCTCTCAGTGGCCCCAACTCTGTAGTTGGAAGAGCCTTTGTGGTACATGAGCTTGAGGATGATCTTGGAAAAGGTAGGTTCTGTTCGTCGTTTCAATTTAGTTACATTCTTCACCTCCTTTTCGTTCCTTTTCCTTTGATCAACCTACTCAAGTGATTTATCAAACAGATAAAAGAATTGAAAATAAGTTAATTTATGTTCTTGTTCTCTTAGCTTCAGTTGTGTTTAATAGAATAAAATATAGTCCTATTAATTAAATCATGGGAAAAATATATTTTAGTTCCCTTTTATAGATAGAACTGCAATATTAGCTGCTGATAGCGATGTCTGCATCACTTACCCCGGATTATTTTTTTTTTTTACTATCAAAATTCAATATTTGTTCTCATTTTTTCTGGTTATGATTATGTAGGAGGTCATGAACTCAGTTCAACCACAGGCAACGCTGGTGGAAGATTGGCATGTGGTATGCAAACATAAAGTTCTTTTTTCTTCTCTCTCAAGAGTCCCGTGTTCTTTTTTCCCCATGCATGCCATGGCATATATCTTTATAAGACTGCTTTGTTGATCAATTTGTTCGATTTAAATAGAATATACGTTATAAACATGGGTGAACTATTCGACTATTTAAATTCTTTCTTATCCCTGGTGGGTTTCATTTGTTTTAATACTTTCCAGCGGATTTCATCCCTATTTCATATCATCCCAAAGAACAAAAATTTCAGATTTCAAACAATGTTCCATGTCCTCCTCCTCCTTCCCAATTTCATTTGTTAATATTGCAGAAAGAACAAAGTTATTACTTGTTCAAAAAGTCTCTTCGCTGGCTATTGTTCTGATAGCCTGGCATGACATTTTTCCACCTTGTAGAAGTACTTTCAATAGAAGCTAGTAACTTAGACATGGGTTAATCAAGTTAAAAGACATCTGCTAAATGCATCAACATAGTTAACGTATAACTGTTCTAAACGCTTACATTAGCAGCTAATCAAACTGCCAACCTATTGCTTTGCTTGAGTGCCATGGTAGTAAACCACTGGCAATAGTAAAATCCAGACATTCCTTATTTGCTTCTAGATGCCTAAATATTGTCAACTTGTAAAATTTGTATCTTCTCAATGGTTTTTCATCCAGAATATGTGCTAATTGCTGATACGAGAGAATCTCAATCTTCTTTCTTCTTCTCGTCTTTTGCAGGTGTCGTCGGGCTGACCCCTGTGTAATGGCAACATACAAACTGCTAGCCTACAAGGTCATGAGCTACACGGGCACTATTGGCAGCTTGTTGTCACTCGCTTCTCCACAGGCATGAGTTCCTTTTCTCTTGCCTAGCACATATATTGCCTTGGGAAGACGGTTCAATTGTTTTCACGTTGATATCTGTTTTACTGTGGTTTCCATTAGTTGAATAAAATTGACTTGCTACTTCTGAGATGTAATGATCTTCCTTTCACCTTGGCTGGATATCCCACCACACTGCTTCTCTCCTCCATGTTTGTGACTTCTGAAATCTTAACCAATAATAGAAGTAACTAAACATGAAAGTTGTTCAATCAACAAACAACAAACTAGGCTTTTGAGCACAAACTAAAAACAAAATTAGCTTGCAAATTGTTAAGTTTATGGACCCACTTGCCTCTCTTTCCATATCATGTGGGTTTCTAGTACTTGGCTCCAAGTTCATTACATGTGAAGGTAGCAATCCATTGTTGTGGATGGGACACGTAGAAGGTACTTTTGATGCCAATGTCATTCTTGTTGGAAAAGCCAAACAAAATCATAACCAAAGCAACCCAATTTTCCAATTACATGAGAAGAAAACAAATTCATAATAATAATAATTCTGGCAACCTGATCCTAATTAGGCAGCCACTCATGTCTCCTTCATTTGTTCATAAACGTTCAACAGTTCAATAGCCACCAAAAGCTCCTTCGTAGGATTAGGACCTGTCCTAATCAACTAACTATGCGGCACTCTTCTGCCCTCTTATTAGTTTCTTTTCCTTTTTGTTTTTTCCCTTTTCTTATGCAAACCTCCTAACTTATCTTCATTTTGATACCTAAATTAGTCGCTTACTTTTAAGTTAGTGTTTTTTAATTCTTTAGTTTTTAAAAGTGTTTATTAGGTCCGTAGATTTTGAATATTATATCCAATAAGTCTTTAAATTCTACAAAACTTTTGATTATATGTTATGTAGAGGTTTACGACATATTTGGCCTTATAGACCGACCTACTAGACACACTAGACACGAAGTTGAAATTTCAATGAGATTTAGACCTAAAAGACACCAATTGAACGTTCAAAAACACTTTTTAAAGTTTGGAAACAAAACAAAGATGTTTTAGAACTCAAGCATTGGATACAAAAAGGGGAAAAGTGTTAGGAAAAAGTGCAAAACCCACAAAAAAAACTAAGAAAATTAAATAGCTATAACTTCCAATGAACACCAAATTGAGTGTGTTGTGAAATGGTTGGTTCATCATAATATGTGGTTGGAGTTGCTCTTCACGAGACCACATGGAGTTTCATTCACCAACTCAATCACAACCAAACCCTAACTTTAGGCTTGCGGTTGGCTTCGACTCATTTTCTTGCCCCAATCTACTTCTCAAACTCGTCAATATCACCATTCTATCACACCCTCACCACTAGGAATAGAAAGGGTGAATTGGGTTGTAACCCTTTTTTGGGTTAGACAAGTTGACTGAGTTGATCCGACTAAGATAAACATTAGCCTACAAACCGAACCAAATTTTAGGTTTTTAAGAAATGTAACTCAACTCAGACCCAACCTTTATAATTTAAGTAAGGTAGTCCAAATTGGTCAAGCTATCAGTTATATGAACACCCAAATCAAAATTGGCTTATCATATGAAATTGTGTGAGCTTCATTCAAGTTCTATTGACTACTTCCATTTAGGGTTTGAAGCATGAAAATCAAGCAAAATCTTAAATAATGGATTAATTTAAGAAAAGGGTATTTTTTTTTCCTCCTTTATTAATAACATTAAGATCAAGATTAAGAGGGTTAATTTAGGTTTAGTGCTAAATCAAGGTTTTCAAATTAAGTAGTTGGGATCTAGTTAGAAGGAGAGAATGTGGCTTGCACAATACTCCCCTTCCTTGGCTACCTTATAAGATAAGATAATGCTTTTGAGTAAAGTATGAACCATTTGAAAAGTTTTTATTCTCTCTCTCTCTCTATAAATATATACATATATATACATATAGTGTGAGAAAATTACATTATTGGATTAGTTAAGTGTTAATAATGATTATAAAATTGGGTATGACTTTGTTATAAAATTTGGTCCTTTGTTTAGAGGTAAGCAAAGTCTCCATCCATGCTTGAAAAATAAGGAAGAAAAGTAGACACCCACCCCCCACTTTTTTCATTCTATATACTTACATGCACGTTTACGATTCTTCTTACTATTAAGCAACCAATTATCGAAACTCGGTCAAAAAGGTCAAATAATAGCATCACCTCGCTCGTTTGCTTTTTAATTATGCATATTTTGTAACCAAACATACCAAATCAGCTCATTTTTTTCCAAGGGTTTGTGGTAGTTTTGAGTTTGGCATCAATTTGGTTGAAGTCGGTTTAGTTTTCGGCCAAAGAAGTATAGCTCCCGAAACAAATCAATAGACCTAAAGGACCCAAATTGTCAAAAGAGGTATAACACGCTCCCTAGAGTTTGGAAGACGAATCAATAGCGTGCCAATTACCGAGGTCCCATGTGCAGTCCCAACGTTATGATTAGAGCAATAGAGCAGTATAAATGCAAGGAGCCCACTCCCATAAGGGGCAGGTAATCCAACCTATCTAAATCTGGTGGGTGTGTGACAAAGTAGCACACTGAGTGTAAGACGTTCTCGATTTCACCCACCTTCTTATCTTTTTCCATCTCCCACTCCATAGTCAACACAATTAAATTTTATCAAACTAATTAATCTAACATTATCTTCAAAATGGGGCCTCATAACTCAAAATATTGCAAATTAGTCCTTACATTAAGAGCTAATTAAAAATTTTGCTTCCATGGCTCACACTACTAGCAACTATATAACCACTCTTTATTATTTAAAGAGTGGTTATGAATATATTTATTTCCCCCATCTATTATGAATATATTTTTTTATTATAAAGTTTTAATTCATACAATACCTTAGAAAATTAATCCATATAATCATAGTAATATATATATATATGAGTAGTGGAAGTGGAAGTAAGGTGGAGCAGCTTAAAGTCAAGCCTGGATTTAATTTTTATTTATGAACAACGCATCCAAGCGATTAGGGAGACTTAATTAAATTAATTAGGGCCGTCTAATCATGGGGATGTGGTGTCAAATGCTGAATCAAACCACAAATTTAACTTAATTAATTAATTAATTATAATTAGGATGGATCAAATTAAGTGTAGGGACGACCCGACCTATTCTTTTATTTTTTTTTTTATTTACTATTATTATTATTTTTAATTAATTAATTAATTAATTAATTAATGTTAAGACAGTTTGGTAATGTAATTAAAACACATCACATGTAATTGCCCAACTTTGAGACCTTATTAATATTGACTCCACTCGAAAGTAATTAATATTTGGGTTTTATTTTTATAATATATATTTATTATCTTAAAATTACTAATTAATCCATGTGTCAGAAAATTATTGGTCAGGTTGCTATTTTTTATTTTATTTTATTTTTTGAATTTTATTTAGTTAGTTCGTTGGGAACTTGGGAGGATTTGACAAGTCTTTCGTTGGGTTCGAAGGGAACTCGGGTCGACCCGATTCTTCATCGGGTTTCCACTAGCTTTATGGTAAAGGAAGAAAGAGTGAATTTTAAAAAGTAATTTATAAGATAATGATTTAAAATATATTAATTTTAAAAGTATTATGCATAATTTAAATATGTTATTTTCTTTTCTTTTTTCTTAAGCTTTTATTATTGACCATATTTATTTTTTATCTATTGATTATGATTTTTTTTTTTTTTTTTGGTGTAAAAATGTTGATGAAAATTTAATACAATGGCTTAAACTACTATTAGACCTGAAAATTATACCATAATTGAGTGGAATCTCATTCTAATTTTCTATTGTGCGAACTAATTTGTATTATGATTAGGTCTGAGATTTCATACCTATGGTAGAGGGAAACGAAACATTTCTTATAAGAGTGTGAAAATCTCTCCCTAATAGACATGTTTTAAAACTGTGAGGCTAATGGTGATACGTAATGAGCTAAAGTGGACAATATTTGATAGCGGTGAACTTGAATTGTTACAAATGGTAGAAGAGCTAGACACTAGACGTTGGGCCTCCAAGGGAGTTTTCTTATAAGGGTGTAGTAACTTCTCTTTAGTAGATGTGTTTTAAAATCGTGAGACTGACGACGATACGTAATAAGCCAAAGTGGACAATATCTACTAACAGTGAGCTTGGATTGTTACAAATGGTATCAGAGCCAGACACTGGACGGTGTGCTAGTGATGACTTTGAGCTTCCCTAGGGTGTGAAAACCTCTTCTTAGTAGACGCGTTTTAAAACTGTGAAATTGACGTGAATGCATAACGACCCAGTGTGTTAGCGAGGACTTTGAGCCTCCTTAGGGTGTGAAAACATGTTCCTAGTAGACGCGTTTTAGAACAGTGAAACTGACGTGGATACATAACGATCCGGTGTGCTAGCGAGGACTTTAGGCCTCCCCAATATATAACGAGCCAAAATAGACAATATGTGCTAGTAGTGGACTTGGGTTGTGACATTAATTCTACAATAACATCGTTTTATTCGGTCTCGATGATTGATGTAGAAAGAAGCAAAGAATATGAGTAAGATTGGGAAGTTAGAATAAGTTAGAATAAATTGAAATTAGTAAGTTATACGTAATGAACTCATTCACAAGCACACAACCAAACCCTTTCAAACCAATCCTATATTACCTTTCCTTGTTTCTAACATTTTGCCTTAGCCAATTAAGGTTGACACTTCAAGCAACCAAAATAAAATAATAATAATAATAATAATAAACAAATAAAAAGCCCATTGTTACCCTTACATTGCATTCAACCCCTGGCTCACGAGTGGGCGGCTTTCAACCCCTCGTTGCCAATATATATTACACCATCTCCCACTCTCTCACTCCTCACTCCTCTCTCTCTCTCTCCTACTTTTCTCACTTCTTTACTTCCCAAGTTTTGATTTTGATTGCTTTCATGGAAACCCCAGAAGAGTTTATGGGATCTAACGATCAAATTCATATAATTCCGGTTCAACCCCACCGGAACAAACGTATGAAGCTTCTTTCCGGCGGTGCTGATGCTACTTCCTCCTCTTCTTGCGGCGGCGGAGGCGCCGGAGATGAGTTTGCTGCCTCTTCTTCTGTCTCCGACGAGGTTAGTACCGAGGAGGAGGAGGATATGGCCAATTGTTTGATTCTTTTGGCTCAAGGAGATACCCACCGCGGGCCGAGCCAAATTACAAACAAAAGGCTGAATTTTGAGAAGCCCAAAGCTGGATTTTATGTTTATGAGTGCAAGACTTGTAATCGGAGTTTCCCTTCTTTTCAAGCCCTCGGCGGGCATCGTGCCAGTCACAAAAAGCCTAAGCCGATCACCGCCGTGGAGGAATCAGAAGAGCAACAACAAGTCAACAAGGCCATCCCGATCGCCGCCGCCGCCTCCGCCGTCCAAATTCAGGTCAAGACAGAGACAACAACAAATTCCCAAACCCAAAAGTCGGGGAAAATTCACGAGTGTTCTATATGCGGATTGGAATTCAGTTCAGGACAAGCATTGGGAGGACACATGAGAAGACACAGAACAACCGCCGTGTCGACAAACACCGACCAACATGATCATAAGCGAAGGAACATTCTAGAGCTGGATCTGAACCTGCCGGCGCCGGAGGAGGATCTCCGGGAGACAAAGTTTCAATTTACGACAACCCCACAAACAATAGTGTTCGCAGCTCCAACACTTGTGGATTGTCACTATTGAAAAAACAGGATGAAATTCAAAGAAACCCCAATATGAAATCGTGTTTTAATTTAGCTTTTCATTTGATTATATACAGTGATTAAATATTCTTTGAAGCAATATATGAATATTTGGGTATCTATAACTATTGAAGCTGAATGAATCCAAATACTTTGAGTAAGAGCGGTTGGTTCGTTTGGTTGGTTTAGTGTTCTAATTTGGTTACCTTTCACCCACGAAAAGTGGTTCATTTTTGGGTATTTTTTTGATCTTCTCCTTCCAAGTTTCTTGCCGATCAAAACCTTTTAGAATTTTTATGGGAAATTTTAGTGAATTAGAACCTTTTAACACTAACCCATGATCTATTTTTTGTGGAAATTTTAGTAAATTAAAACCTTTTAACACTGACCCATAAAAAAAGATTGAATTTTTATGGAAAATTTGAGTGAATTACAAAAAGGCATTAATTTATTAAGTGAGAAAAGCAAGTAAAAGAAGGAAATTAGGAAGTGTGATGGGTAGGGTTTGGCAGCTCCACCACCACATCTCGACGTCCCATTGGATAGGTTCTTTCTTTCTATATGCTTTGCTTTGCTTTGCTTCTACATATGCCTCTCTTTCTCTCTCCTCTTTCTCTCTCTCCCTCTCTCTCTCTCTCTCATATTAAATGACAAGAAATACATGGATGTCAGGCTGAATGGATCCACCTGTCACTTTCTCTCTCTAAAACTGAGTTTGGGTTTTTCTCTTTCTTCGTGGGATTTTTCTATTTATTTTATTTTTAAAAAATTAAGAAAATAATACAGCTCAGTTTTAGTTTCTAACCCCTAACTGTTACATCTAAGCGAACTGACCAACTGTATATTATATCCCTTATTTTAGAAGCTTGATGCAGCGGTGGGTCCCATTGCTTCTCTGTGTGGGACCCACTCCCCCTATGTTCCCTACCACAACCATTGGGCTTGGATAAGTGGGCCTCCTCTCCGGTCCATTCCATCATTTGGGCCCACATTCTGTTTCCTTTTTTTTTTTTTTTTTTTTTTTTTTTTTTTCCTGGTCGTGCCTCACTCACCATGCATGTATAGGAGTACTAATGCTCGTAATCTTTTTCTTTTTCTTTTTCCATATCAATATTCTTTAATTTCTAATTTTTTTTTAAATGTTTATATGTGAGAAACCGCAAGTGTTGAGGTTACACGTGTGCCAATAAGCCAAATTAAAAATATATATAAAAAAAAATTACTTTATTGAGGCTGCACGTATTATTTGAATTTTTAATATGTATTATCAACTTGAGTATAATTTAATTAATTAAAATATGCACTATTATCTAATTCGTTCTACCAAATGTGAATTAAAAAACTATACACCTTCTTAGATTTTAATGCTAATTATTCTCATTAGTACGAGATGGATTAAAGAAATGTATATAAGTAAAATAAGATTTGAATTATTCGAAGTACGAAGTTAGGAAGGTTTAACACATACGAAAGAATGGTATAGTTTAGGGTGTGAAAATAAAAGAATTGAGGTTCATGGTTGGCACATGTTTGCATCAAGGTAAGCCATCTTGTCGCACATCAATTTTAGTACTTAGATTTTACAGAACATAAAGACACTATTTTGGAACATGATGTGATTTATGCATAAAATTAAAGCTGTAATTGGAAAAGGGTATAATTGGAATTTAGGTGTAAAATAAACATCAAGGACTGGACTGGGAACTGCTGCCTAATCCGACCGACAACTGCTGTGTTCTGTCGGCTAAGTGTACTTTGGTTTTAATTTGGACACGTTCTGCCAATATGCGAACACAAAAGCTTATATTTCAACTTTTTATTGTATACTTTTAAAAAGTGCTTATTTGTTACAAACAATATTAATTTTCTTTATATCCTTTTATAAAAGCCTAATCTAATAGAAATATTTTTTAGAATTTTATTGAACGTTCGGTTGCTGTGGTGTAGTGGTTATCACGTTAGTCTTACACACTAAAGGTCCCCAGTTCGATCCTGGGCAGCAACATTTCTAATCTATATTTTTTGAACATTCCTCATTCAGAGGGCGCCAAACGCTCAACCTTTCATAAGAAGCTCGAATATTTTGATATTTTGTAAGGTTATCGAATATTTTGTGTAAGGTGGAATTTATCATTCAGAGGGCGCCAAACGCTCAACCTTTTATAAGAAGCTCGAATATTTTGTAAGGTTATAACATTACATAAAAAATATTTATACAGTAACTTTTAAGTTTATGTTCTATACGTTTCGTTCATAAATTAGTAATTGTTAACTCGAGAAGTATGTCTATGTACTTTAGGAATGGTCTGGAATAACAAAAACCACTTCTTTGTGCAAGTTCGATGGTCGGGTCCGATGTCTCGGGAACCAGTGTCTGGCCTGTGGTGGAGGTGGCTTTGCTGGATCTATACTGACTTTCTGGAAGAACTGGATGATAAACCTTTCCTACATTAAGTTGAGCAAATTCATGCATTCTAAGGCATAAAATTGTCAGTAGACAATGATTTCATTTACTTACGCCATGTACAAGGGAAAGGCTAAGCCAGCAGATGCAAAGGCTATCAATCCAGTGGCAACGATAATATCTATCTGTGATCTGAATGCAAACCTACCGAATGAGTGAAAATATTCGGTTGGAAAAGTTATGGGCAGAACAATTCTAATGGTAATATGGGTGTAAGATCTCACATCGGTTGGAGAGGGAACGAAGCATTCCTTCTTAAGGCGTAGAAACCTCTTCCTAGCAAAAACAAGTTTTAAAACCTCGAGGGGAATCTTAAAAAAGAAAGCCCAAAGAGAACTATATCAGCTAGCGGTGGGTTTAAACTGTTATAAGTTGTATCAAAGCCAATCACCAAATGATGTGAGGCACTAGTCAAAGTAAAACTAGATCCTCTCTATAACATATGCGTTTTAAAATCAGCTATCATGCAACTGATTGACGATATGTAATGAATTAAAACGAAAAATATCCGCTAGCCGTAGTTGGAGAGGGAAACGAAAACATTCCTTACAGGGTATGAAAATCTCTCTCTAAGCATATTCGTTTTAAAACTTTAAAGGAAAACCTAGAAAGAAAAGTAAAAAAAAGAACGATATCTACTAACGGTGAACTTGAGCTATTACAACAAACAAACGGGTCTGGTGATGGTGACAAATCTTTTGGTTAAAGAAAGTGAAACAAAAAGGCCTCATACACATCGTGGAGCCAAAATTATAAGGCAGACAGCATATCTAACATGAAAGCACCCACCACCTTGAATTGAGTAGAGGAAGGAAATGCTCTCAGAAATCAAATCAAATGAAGGCTCAACAAAGTGGTATGTGTCGACAACGAGGTTACTTCTAGCGACTCTTTATGATGAACAATATTTCAATTCATACAAATATCTTCCAAAATTTCTTGGCGACAGTATGCTCATATTGGGAGACAAATGTATCAAATACTCTAAATTTGATAACATTATCAAAACAACAAAACAATGACAATATCACTTGTGTAATCATGCAGCATTCTCAGTTAATAACCAAGAAAGAAGAATAACAATCTACGCCTGGGGTATACAATTACAACCATTAGAGTAAATCAAATGTGTTCATAGAAACAAATGGCAAGACAAGCAATCGAATAAAAATCTGCAGATATGCATTCTAGAACGAATTTGGGACACTAAAAGAAAGGAAATGAAACGGAAGGTTGAATAAATAATTTAATTCTAAATTCGATGAAGTCCTTCCCGGTCCAAACATGATTTGAAAATTGAAATTACTCCAAGAATCCTCTTTCAATCATTCAATAACGAAGCATCAAATTGATTTAAAGTTATTCAAAATTCCGGACAACTAAACAGAGCATTCATCTTCTAACCTTAACCAGTCATTCACTCCCTCACCAAAACCGCCCAATCAAAATAACTCCCCAATCTAATCCCAATTTCGCATCCCCATGTCAACGCCCCGCCGCTCGCCGCCGCCGACCGGAAACCGCTCCTCTTCCGACGCCGCTCTCGAACCCCTAACCCAATCCCAGAAAAATCAACTTCAAGTCCATTTCACCGACGAAGACGAACTCGATCTTCTCAATTGCTACCTCGAAGTCGCCGGATCCAAGAATTCTCAGCCCACTCTCGACTCTCCGGCCTTGGACCTCATTGCGACCGCCCTCGGCCACAAATTCAGGCACTCCTACATCGCCGATAAGCTCCACAGGCTCAAGCTCCAGTACCACAAATTCGCAAGAACCAAGTCCTTCATCAAAACTCCCCACCACCTACGGATTCTGGAGATTGGGCGCAGCATCTGGGGAAAACCCCACATTCCCAGAACAAAACCGCAGGTAATTTCACGCAGAATTAGAGGAAGATCAGTTGCAAGGAAAAAGGGGGTTGATCTGAAGAACTTTCCTGTTCTTGTGAGTGAATTTTCCCGGCAGTTCCCGGGAAATGGAGTGTGGAGAGAGGGGCTGAAGGGAATGGAGGAGTGGAGTTTGAAGGGTATGAATGAGAAGTGGGTTCTGTTGCATATTGAAGAGGCAGAGCTTAAGGCAAGAAGGGCTGCGCTAATACAGCGGCAAATTGGAACAACACTAACTAAAGATTGATTTCTCTTACAATTTCTATTCTCTTTTGGGAACAACAAAGTTCTGTAGCTAATGGCAGAAGTTAGAAACTTAGTAGGTGGTGGGTGCAGTTGTAGTGTATCGCTGTTAAGATCACGATGGTGGAGAGTTTCTCACCAATAAAGGATTCTATGTCAAGACATAGTAATGTTGTTCAATGCTTGAATTTTTATGATTAGTCAAAACAGGGAAACATTTACCTAATTCCAGGAAATCCAACTGTTTGAAATGGCTTCTAAATAAGGTGAAAGCCTGAATGTCCTATTTGAGACGAAGATGAGGATAAAATAAACACAAAAGCAGCAAGTAAATCAAGAACTGTAAGAGATCTAACCTTTTCAAGATTCAGAACATTGAGATTTATGTAAATCGTCCAAATCTCTTTGGCCTAAATCAATAACCAAGAGATTTAAAACAAAATTGACACCAAATCATAGATGTAAGTGGTAGAAAAATCTCACATTCCCTCCATATCAATGCAGGCTTGATGCTGAATTATACCAAAGAAGCAAATGAACCATGGGCTCTTACACTCCACAAGTTCTAATAAGCAAGCAGTTCATTAAAGTGATGCAAATTTTCAAGTCTGGATTTTGCAAAAAGAAAAGAAAAGGAGCAAGATAATGATTCATGGCCGCTAAAATCTAACTTTTGTTCCAGAAACAGTAAGATTGGGAAAGATGAAGCATATAAACAATTTACCTTAGCACAGAAAGTTAAGGACCAAGATCCATCAAACCCACATCTGGTTCTAAATCCATAGAATTGCAGAGTCAAGCAAAGATACAGAAGCATATATATATATGAGCCACCTCTACAACCATACAGAGTTCAGAGTAAACGTAGAAACTCCAGCATATTTTTTAGGCAGGACGATTGACCACAAATACCAGGAAAGTGCGCACGGTTTTCCATTTTAAAACCTTTATATTGACTGCTTTCTTTCTAGCCAGTAGCACTCCACATGATCAGTAAAATGAAACAATCATTTAGCAGCAAGCACGTTCTGTTGAGCGAGGTTCTCCTGCTGCTGTTGGTAGTTCAGGGGCCTCCGGAATAGCATGATATGCGGCTCAGGTCGATGAATAGCATAGTGCACCCACCCACGACTCTGCTGAACTCCAATTGCACGCCACTCATTCTGCACATAGGATTGATTATTTATAGGATTAGGAGTATTACAACATGCTTTCCAGTAAATGAGTACTCGAACAGATTTGGGAAGCACCCTTTTGTTTAGACCAATGATTAACTTATGTTCTCTAAGAAATTCAAGCAAATCAAAAGGAACTGACGGTATAATGAACGATATTCCTGTGCCTATGCTAATTGTAAAGTCCATTGCTCACTAGTTGCACACAGAGAATGCACGATTGAGAGGCCGGGATGGTTCTATCGCAACAGTCTTAAGCCCTGGATTATCAATCCTATTTGATATATCTATTATGCGAAATATACATAAACACCGTTTCAATTTTCAAAAATCATTAGCCAAATGAAGAGCGAAAATCAAGATCGCCATGAAAAGTTTAAAAGACTAGAAAACGATGGAACAAAAATTTCTTAGAGTGAAAGAGAGAGAATTCAGTCTAAACAAGGATGATGCATTTATTAATCCTGATTTAAGAATCCAACTATCGAATTCAATTTTTTTAAAAAAACAATCAGAGAATGCTTCCCTATTCAATAAAATCAATAGGCATAAATAAAGAATAAGACTAAATTGCTTACTTCCGAGAGAAGGCGATTCTTCGGAAGCAACTTTGCCACATCGGGTGGGAGCACCACATGCCTGTATCAATCAATACAGTTAGCCATTGAATACAAAGAACTAAACACTTCCAAACAATTCTCCAAGACGAGAAACTGAGAGTAAGAATCCAAGACCTATACTCGTAAGTATCATCGAAGTACTTCTCAGAGTACTGAATCTGACCCATCTACCAGAACTTAAGCTTCGGCTTCCCGAGAGAATTACAAAAACAGGTAGAGCGGAGATTCGACGGTTCCGATCCCCAAAATCAAAAGATATTTAAACAGAAAACTAGAACTGAACTAGGGTTGAAGACTGAGCAAAATGGCGCGTTATATACGATTGGAAGCATGAGCAATAAATTGCAAAGTCGGCCAATCGCTTGTGTCCACGTGTAACTCGATAAGGACTGGACAGCATGGAATACTTCTGCGGTGCAGCATTTTGCCACGTGTTTATTTTTCTTTAGGAAGAGTATCTATCTATTATTTTTTGAATAATCTTTTAGGAAAATAGTTCTCTAGTAAAGTAAATTGATAGGCAATAAATCACTATTTTAAAATTTCCAATAATTCTCTTAAAATATCAAAATTTTTAAAAAATACTCTCAAACTTTATAATATAATATCTATACTTTTAACCTATAAAAAATAAATTTAAAAACTTGTAACTGTTAATATAGTTTACTTCAATCTATGATCCAATATTTATTCATTTTCTATTATTCAATCTCTAAAATTTCTCAATATTTTTAATCTTTTATTAAATATCAAAACTTTTAAATTAAAAAAAAAAATGTACTTTATCATTTCTAAGCATCTTCAAACATTAAAAAAAAAAAAAAAAAAACTGAAATCCAGAAGAGAATGGCTTCTTCTGACAATTTTGGAAAGCTTCGTTGAAAACTTTCCATGTCTTCGTTCTTCATTCTTTCTGTACACTAAACCAAAAAATGTAACCCTATGATATTCCTCAGGGTTATATGACCTTTTTCTCTGTACAGTGTACACCCACCAACAAAGGAAAGGAAAGGAAATGAATTTAATGGCGTTCCTTCTTCTTCTACGTTTCTTCAGCCCTCTGGGTTTGGTGCTGGTGCTGGTGCTGGTGCAGTGCTAATAACACGATACTGCGGCACCGCCTTCTGCAGCACTGACGTCCCTTGGAAGATCATCATCTGGTAATGTCTCTTGTACTCCATTACCTCTTCCGGCGCCAACTTGGTGAACCCAAACTTGTTAATCCACAACGACTCCGCTTCGTCTGCGGCTGGCAGAACCAGATTCTTCACTTTCAGATACCCTAACAACCTCTCAATGCACGAATACAAGGATTGGAAGTACCCCTGAAAATACCCTCTTCCTTCTTTATGTGTACTTTTCTCCTATCAAAACCGGATTCAAAACAGAGCTGATTGTGTTTGTTACTTACCTGTCCTTGAAAGTTGGTGTCTGTTGCCACTAAAGGAAGCTCCGCTACTTCACTCCCAAATATCCGAAATATTCCCGCCGACACAACACATTCACTACAAGAAACAAACAAAAAAAAAATACTAATTTCAAGTCCTAAGTTCCAACAATAAAACTCTCTACCTTCAAAGACTTCTTCTTACTTCACAGTTAGAACTGCACAGTATATCCCACCGAACTCTTGGCCCCTGATGTTCCTCCTGCCCAGCAAATACAAGTTCATAGCATTACTCTCAACACCCACTAATCATTTCATTGGGGGAATGAAAACAAAAGGAGAAGAATCGTTGTTTACCCATAAAGCATTGACGGAATGAAGTCTCTCCCAGAGGCGGAGTCAACTATGGGGTCAAAACAATACTGGATTTACAAAATTTGGAATAGTTGGCAAGCGGTAGTAGAAAAGCACAATGCACTCAGAATGATATTATTTGGTCACTATGGTCACTCACATGGAAAATAGAAACGGCCTTTGAAAGCAATGATCTAGTTTCATCAGAAGATGACATTTTCCAGTTTAGGACCCGCCATCTAATTTCAAGGTTGTTTATGCTTCCTGGACCCTTGTCGTCTATCTTTTTTCGTACCGAGACCAGAATAGACTCGGGCAGCTTCTCTCCTCCCAAAAACACCAGTTTCACCAGTGCAGCGTGTATCATGTTACACCCTGGACAACAGAACCACTTTCCTTGGGGGAGTTCCTGCGAGAATATCGAGATTTTAAACATTCGAAATTTATCGCTTGCTCACAAGAACTCTGGCAGATAAAGATGGTGTAGGGCGACACCTTGAGATCTTCCATGTTGTGTTCCTTTAAGCAGCCAACGTGAAACTCCTTCTCACACTGAGAAAATATTGGGGCATTAGGTACTTTAGGACTAAGAGAATAGTGGTAAAGGAAGATCAGATAAATTAACCTTATAAGAATAATACCTGATCACAAAGAATAACGGTTCGAGGACCGAAACCTAACTTGCTAAAGTCATGGCAACTACAACAGTTGAGAGGTCCATTATGAACTCTTGAAGAAACATTAGAAGGAAAAACCCAACATAGAACAAAAATATTGAGCAGAATGTGAAAAATGAGGTTGTGCTTTCAAGAAAGAAGAAACAAAAACCTGCATAATGCACATCCACCAACTTCCACCTCCAAAGTTTTGACAATGCGAATGCATCTCGTTGTTATCTGCTTAATAGGATCAACACCAGCAACCCTTCCAGCGGCAACAGCATTTGCATTGTGCTCCACAAATTTTTCCTTTTGGAACAAATTCTGGCAATATTTGCAGTACCAGGTACCGGTCATGATGCATGGTAAAGGAACACAATCTGAATTGGCCAAGAAAAAATGTCAAATAGTGGACAAATGGGGAATATCTGTATTCTACAGTACAGTGTAGTGATGAATAAATCCAGTGCAGTATGTGATCATCATGATATATTTATGAATTGATGTTTAGAACAAGTTACTAATCGACAAATCTTTCAACATAGGCCTCGAAAGAGAGAATTTTCAAAATTATGTGGAAAAACTAACACAAAGATGGGACATTTTCAACGGGAAGTGAAATCACCTCTATGAAAAGCCCTGGGGCAGCCATCACAACACAAGAGATCCCCTCCATCTGCGCAAATGCTACACAAGTCATCAGTATCATTGGAAGAGAACTTTCGTCCTTTTGATAGAGATATGGACAACTCATGTAGAGACACCCCATTTGATGTGTAAATGTGCAAATATCTGCAAGGGAGAGTTACACTAATCAAAGTCGAAACAAAACCAATTCTATCAACTAAAGTCTAATACATTACAAACAAAGTTTCACTTCTGTCAAAACTCCACAACAATCTGTCTAGATTTCATTCACACGAAGGCAGAAACTTACCATTAGTATAAGCTGAGTAAGATAAAATAATTACTTGAAAACATAGACATTGGCAACTCTTTCCACATTCTTGATTCTCATTTTTATGAAACGTTCCCAAAATCATATACAAATTTTGGAAACAACGAAATCTAGTTTCTTGTTCTCATTCAATTTTTTCAAAAAGATAAATAACTTATTTGATCAGTCTATAAAAATAACATAGAATATTTAAACAGATAACAAGAAACAAGAAAGAGTTACTATAAACAATTACCAAAAACATTTTTGTTTTCCTCCTATCAGAAAGAGAGAGAAATAGAAATAAGAAAAGTTAACATTACCAAACGCTCCAATATAAACATGATTTTGTGTTTGAATTTTTTATAAAAAAAAAATCATATCAAGGATAAAGTATATCAAAATGAATAAAGCAAGTACTCACGGCTTGCGCCTTGATGCCCAGCCAGCATGAGCTTCAAATTGTGAGGGACTAACCTGCTCATTAGGCAAAAGTCAAATTAAAACTCCACCAAATCTTCAAGATCATAAATGCTTCAGCAAAATAATACTACCTCAGAATTGCAGCAGCTACAAAAAATACTAAATCCCTTTTTATACCCAACCAACAATTTCTGCAACAACAAATAAGATGAATAAAATATAGTATATAGAACATGAAAATTAGTAAGAACATTGCTTGTCTATGATTAAAAGGAAAAAGAAAAAGACCTGCCCACGGGCATAGTATGCAACTTCAGTTCCATCGGGTAATATATCTTCGTCAAACACTAACTTATGCAGCCGTAGATCCCTGTTAGAAGGATATCAGATAATGCTCATGAAATAAACTATAATAAATTTATTTAAAGAAAAGGAAAATGATGAAAAAGAGGTGGTTAGAACATATCCACATAAGCAGAGTGGCACAAGAAGTTTATAAAAGGTCCAAACACTCACTTTCGAGTTAATCTTCCATGACTTTTACCACGAGTGGAACCACTCTTAGATGCAGTATCAGATGACTTCGGAAGTAAATTTGGATTTGGAGTGCTGCAACAAACCGGCATAAGAAAAATACACTTTCAAAATCTGTGGGAGCAAGATGCAACAATAGTCGTCTGAGATATGCTACATTTTCTAAACTTGAATTTCAATTCCAAGTAGTAATAACAGTGAGTGAAATGATCCACCCAATGTTCTTATCTAGATAAGGATGGTAAATCCATCCCTAGAACTACATGCAACAAGTTATGTGCTAAAGGGATTTGGAAGTCATCGAGACATAGGAAATCTGTCGATTTACATCAAGTCTTAGCAAACCGACAATTTTAGCTTGAAAGTGTAATCAGAGGTAATAGTAATATCGAAGTATAGCAGAGTTTTGCCATGATACTTGTACAATGAAAGACTATGCTATACAAATGACAGGCTACACTGAGTTTCTATTCAAAGTTCAAGAACTAAAATAGAACCCTTAAAACTTTAAAGAGTGAAGCAAAATAAGCATGAAAGTTGATGGACTAAAATAATATTTCAACCTACAAACTTTTTCATATATAAAATTATTATTTGTTCATGGTGTGCTTAACACAACAAAAAAAAAATCTCATTAAGGAAAGCTAAGCATTACAAAACCCCACAGAAGATTTTTTTCATATTGTTCTCACTAAATGGAAAAAACGTCATGATCAGTAATCACACCTTTCGTTACTAAATACTATGGGAATGGGGCTACTCTCATGAGGCTTCTTCGAATCCATGCATGAACAGCAAAGAAACATGGCAATTCCGGGGTCTGATTCTGGAATACGGCCTATAACATAATGGGTTAAATATATAATCGTCAGTCTGTTGGGTATAGCAACAAAGCAGAGGAATGGTAAGACAAGCTAACCAGACATAAAAGCAACCTTTGCAACTCAGGCAGATAGAAGATCTCTTTACCAAGGAACAACCAATTGCACTTCGGATGAATTCTTCTGTCTGGTCGAGAGGATAATTTTGGCATGCGTTCATGATGTCACGGAGGGTATTCCCATTCTCCAAGTAAATATACTCTGGTGGACGTTTATTCGAGCTACCAGCATGCAGTTCAAATAAAGTGGGAGAAATAACCTACATATTCAGAGAAGATATAAATGTTTTTTCAAGCATTTTCATGTATTTGTTGATCATAAACAAAACTCACCTCCTTTCCTAGGCAGTTGTTACAGTGACAAATTATCCCAGAGCCACTGATTACTCCTCCAAGCCCAGTTTCTCCTTGTGCTTTAATCTACAAGAACTCAGAAATAAGAAGCTAAGACAGAAACCATTAAATATTTACAGAAACCATTACCTTAGAGCCCCTAATATATCTCACTCGAAGACCCTCCAAAATACCCGTTTCCAGAAGATCTTTTAACTTGGCGGGAAATTTCTTTGCAGACACTTTGTTCAGCTTTGTTTTTCCAATCTTCATCGTGGGTGTAGCTAAAGGGCTGGGAATTTTCTCGGGTTTGGTTTCAGAATCATTTGGGATAGCTTGCATTGTCGTACCCACATCAGATTTTGCAAGAATTTCTGTAGATGTCGTCGTTGGCTCTGAGTTCTGTTTTAAGGTCGAACGAGTGAACCTTTTACGAGGTTGATGAGCCATTTTCTTTCCCAACTGACCTTTTACAACAACGATTGATTCCGATCCATTCACTGCTTCCTCTGGGGGAACATTTTTACCATCCTTCCCCGAATCCCCACTTGTTAAAAGCTCTTCAGGTTCAATTCTCAAGGTCTCCTTAGACTTCTCATGGCTGTTCGGATCCTCACTGTCTAATAGTTCCTCCTTTGATTCTGCCATACAAATAGCATTCGATGTATCACCCATAGATTCATCCACCTGACTCCTGGGTTCTTCATCGCTTACAAGGTCTACAATATCACTCTTTGCCTCTTCCTCACTCATTGAATCCGCTGTGTCTTCCATAGTCTTCACTTTCTCGACCTCCCCCTCCTCACATCGCCTTAACTGGGCAGCCTCACTCGATTTCTCATCATCCTCTTCGCCCCCATTGGCTTCCTTCGTCGCCAATCTCTTTAACCTCTTAGGGGTGGGACTCTCTGGAATCACATTGTTCAACCTCCTTGCGTTAGTCAGAGCTAACAACCCACAAATCTCAGACTGAACTTTCAAAGCAAATGCAAACTCACGCTTAAGACCAGTCCGGACTCGTGACAACACCACGAACTCATCAGGAGCCGTACCGTTCGCCATATACCATATAGATCAATTAACCTCTCGAATTATCCCGCTGCCAGGATTCCAATACGAATTATCAACGTAAAACAAGAACAAGAAATTAACAATGGCGTTATATATGCCAGCGATTGATTAAACTTCAATGCGTTTGGAAATGGATAACTCCCAAATAATTTTTTCTTTTAACGATTATGATTTCGTTCTTTCGATGAGATAACACAGATACGATAAGGAGGAAAAACACAAAAGAGCAACACGAAAATTAGGGTTTGTGAAACGTGGGGATTAGGGATTATGGATTGGGGAAGAAGGAGAAGAGAAAGGAGAGCACTGCACAGAGTCGGTTTCTTGAATGAAGGCAAAACGAAAAAGGAGAAGAAGACCCAGTTTTACATAATACCGAAAATAGCCCTCTGAAGACGAAGACGGAAAAGATTAGGGCAATGTGAAGAGGGCAATACGACGTCGTATAAAGAATACTGTTCTGAGGGCAATTTGGTGCGTGAAAATAACAGAAACGCAATCTGTTCTACTACGACGCAGCTCCACGTTGTAAATAAATAAATAATTTTTTTAACTTTATAATTTTCGCGGCTTAGACCTAAGAGGATCTTTACACGTCATACAGAATCGCGCATCAGCCAATCACAGCTTGCCAAATATATTTTCCGTTTTTTAATTTTCTAATATACACCGTGGAATTCGCGGGAGATTTACCAGAACTGGGCCGGATTCACAATGCATAAGGCCCATATCACGATTATGTGAACAAGAACCGCAACGGTTCGGTATTCTAAAGGGAATGCAATGAAACCGGACCGCTCTGGGTTTTGGATACCAAAATATTAAATTTGCGTTTTTTTCTTATTTTTATTTTGAATTTTTTTTTATTCTTTTTTTATCGAAGCTGGTTAAATAATAATAATAATAATTTTCATGAAATAAAAGATAAAAAAATACAGAGACTAAATATAATTTTAAGTTATATTTTATCCCATTTAATTTAAGTTACAAATTTGGAATCAATAATTCCAACACAGAAACGAGCAGACATTATTCAAGCAAAAAAAAAAAAAAAAAAAAGGGTTAATAAACCTGCGAATCCGGTGGAAATTACAGGTCCAAAGTATGAAAATGCCAAAAGGATCGGAATTGCCCTGCAAATACAACAAGCCCTGTCAACAGATTCAGCTTGCTTTGCATACTCCATTTCTCCTCCGCCGCCGTGGTCTTCCTAACATCCAGCGCCGCCGTCACCGCCCATCTATGATCACCTATGATGGGGTGACAATCTGGGTTCAGCTTGCTTTGCATACTCCATTTCTCCTCCGCCGCCGTGGTCTTCCTAACATCCAGCGCCGCCGTCACCGCCCATCTATGATCACCTATGATGGGGTGACAATCTGGGTTCAGCTTGCTTTGCATACTCCATTTCTCCTCCGCCGCCGTGGTCTTCCTAACATCCAGCGCCGCCGTCACCGCCCATCTATGATCACCTATGATGGGGTGACAATCTGGGTTCAGCTTGCTTTGCATACTCCATTTCTCCTCCGCCGCCGTGGTCTTCCTAACATCCAGCGCCGCCGTCACCGCCCATCTATGATCACCTATGATGGGGTGACAATCTGGGTTAGCTTGCTTTGCATACTCCATTTCTCCGCCTCCGGCCGCCGTGAACCCAGATTGTCATCCCCATCATGGCTGATCGTAAATGGGCGGTGACGGCGGCGCTGAGGAATTTGAGTGAAGTGGTTGTAGCTTCAGAGATGACTAAATTAAAGGAGTTGGGCAAGTGGGTTTAAACTTTTTGAAGTCGCATCTTCGAGGTATATGCGTCGGCCCGGGCAGGGCAGGACAGGGCAGCGGGTGACTTGTTGCGTCGGTCACCTCTGTTTCCCTTTCATTTAATTTGTTGGAGGGTCAGATCGGGCTGCCCCAACACCCCTTGGGGCTCTGACATGCGCCATCTCACACTCACCAAGCGTCACAAACAATATTTAAAATAAAATAACAATAAAAATAAATTATAATTTTTCGATAAATTTTTAAGTTCGTTAAACAAAAATTGTCTCGATTTTCCTCTAATTATAAGCTGACTCGTGAAATTTTTATTTTTTAATTTAATAATTATGAAAATATGTCATTTTTTCTCGAACAATAAATTTAAAATTTAAAATATTAACACATATTTCACAAGTTAGTGGGATGTGACATTTAAGGGGAGTATAACATATCGATACATTGGCCATTAGGAACTGTACTCCTACTCACCCTTCCACGGGACTACAACTCTTTAGAATAATTAATGAAAATTTGACATGACGTTGATATGGGATGATATGACAGGACTCAAACGCTTATTTTGATTAAGGTTGAAAAAAATTATAATTAGACCGGCTGACTTTTCATCCATCGTTGAACGGACTTCGTACTCCAAGGGTAGTTTTGAAGCGTTTATTTACAATATCATAAGTTTTAAAAAAAAAATATGATTTTTTCAAATTATATATTGCCAATTTTCAAATTGGACCCTTTAAAATGGATAATTTCTCTTATGGTCCCAAACTATATTTGCAAGAGAGCCCAATTTGTGTGTAACAATTAACAGAATTTGTGCCCGGCCCATTATTATAAAGATGGGCCGACGAAGGTCCACATGGGTTAGTAAACGACATGTAGTTTCAGAAAAATTACTGGTTCGGTCGGTCAACGACAAGACAACATAGGCACTAAGGTCGTAACACTAGGCTATTACGCAAGTTTCGGCTCCATCATTGCCATTGATTTAGCAAATTACAAAGCTAAGTTGATTCGGTAGGATTCAAACAAATTACTCCATAATTCCATATTTTAAATTTCGGTTCCATATGAATTTGGTTGGATAAATTTCTATTAAATCTACAAAACAGACCTATATGTAGACTCTCGTATGCTTATCGAATTAAGTTATGACTCTAAATTTTCATCAATATATCAGTGTTTCTATCAACTTTTTCATATGTTCATCGATTTAACATGTTTCAAAACATTTAGACTCTCAATTTTAACTACATTGTTTGTAGTAACGACTCTTATTATTATTATTATTTTCCTTCAAAAAGAAATTTTATTATTCATGACTTGCCACGTCAGCAAGTATATCCATCATTATTCCATATCGTATTTATTATTTTCCTCCTCAAATTCTATCATTATTAATTATTATACGTTGAGATTAGGGTTATTATCATTTCTCCCTTTAATTCTCTCCACCAATTAAAGTTATTATTATTAAAGTTAATCCGTGAACGATGTGACCCACTAACTCACTTATGGCGTCATATATGAAAATAATAATAATAATAATAATTTAAAAAAAAACCAATGACGTAAATAATAATATTCTATTATATACTATTTTTTTCATCATTTTTATTTGGATGTAATATCTCGTTATAAAAAAATTAAATGAGTAATTTATTTTATCAATTATTTCTTTTAAAAAAATGATTTTGTCGGCATTGATTTTTTTTATTTGATTTCAAATTAATTTGAGATGATGTGACTTACTAACACACGTCTAGCACACCTATGACGAGCTCGATAATATTGGACATAATTGTGAAAAAAAAACATATTTTTCATATTTAAATCCCTAGAGCATTGGCATAGAAAACACCACGTTGCTAAAAGAAAACAAGGGATTGGTTCCTTAACTTATAATGCATCCATTTATAAAATAAATAAATAAATAAAATAAATAAATATATCAAATTTCTAGTTTTGTCCCACTTTTTTAAATTAAAAATAAAATTTTATTTTATTTTTTTATTGAAAGAAAAAAAAAAGGTGACAAATGGATCTATCACTGAAAATTAGGTACGAATATAAATAATGTCTTAATTGAGGGATTAGGTCTTAATTAATCATGGCTTTAAACTTGGGTTAGCTTTCTAATTAGGAAATCCTTTTAAATTATATCCCTTTTTAATTTTTTTTTTGGATCTTATATTAATTTTTAATACACCGACGGATGAAATTTTTTAAAGTATGTTTTCGAGATGTCTAGAATTAAAACAATTAAATGATTTTGATTAGATTTGTCACGGACGTACCCACTACTTAGCAATGTTCTCTTTTTTAACTTTTGAGTTAGTCTACTGAAAGAGGAGAAAGATGTAGGATAAGGAAGTAATAAGGTGGACATGAAGAAAAATTGACGTTTAATGGACGTAATTGATTTTCACCCACCTTTAAAAAGGGTACCTATAAATTTTGTTAGCTTTTTCCTCTATTTAGGTTGAGCTATGTTCATATTGGATTATAAATACAGGGGTGTACATTCAAAATTCTTATAGTAAAAAAGGTTATAAAAATGTTCCAACTAGTTTTGTTTTAGTACAGTGTCAAAAATTGTGCAACCGTGTCTAGATTGTCATGCACGATTTAGTCATGCCAGTTAAGCTATTCGACCGTTGTGGGGACAGGGGGTTTGATAAGAATGATATAAAAGGCAAAGGCATATGGGAAGAATGTGAGGTGAGGAGAGGACAAACAAAATTATAAGGGAAAGACTGAAAGACAGTTAACCTAACACTCAAAATTATGTGTGTGTTCTTCCTACCAATTAACTTTTCTATCTTCTTTCCCATTGTCTCATTCTTTCTATCCACTTCTTTTCCCCCAACACCTATCTTTGTTCTTTTCTGATTTGTCATCTCCTTTTTAATAATTTTCAATTATTTCGTAAGTAAATTAATTTGGAATATCTTACGTTCTAAGGTTTAGGGTGCAAGAATTGTATCGAAAAGCATATGATCTAAGACAAAAATATGTTAAAAGAATCTGTGTTAGTCTATGTAGATGATCTTTACTCTTAGCAACGTGGTCGTGTCATGGGGACTTCTGAAGTCAAATGGGGTTCATATGATTCGATACTCTGACCAATTTAGACTACTAAACCCAGACCATAAAGGTAAGTCAAATGGGGTTAAGTTGAATTTTTGGAAAACTCAAGAAAAAAATTGATTCGATTTGACGGGTTCACATTCTTTTTGTTAGGTTTAGGGTTACAGCCCAAACATAGTTTAAAAAAAAATTAAGAATGTTAATGTTTGTAACAAATGTTATTAATGCATTGTAACGTGTAAAGTGAGATTTAGGTATTAATGTAATATGTATAATGGATAAATATAATTTTTTTAATAATAAATAAAAACAGAAGAACAACGGACAAACTTGAAGTATTGGATTGTGTTGGTTGTGAACTATACTGGAGTTGCTCAGGTCACCAACCCAACCAACTCCAAATTTCGAGAGTTAGTCTCAAAGATTTTTTTCCACCCAACTCGTGTACATCCCTAATGTGAATTATAAACGATTCATATCTAAATCTCAAACATAAAGTATTACATATCCACAATCGAATAAAAATGTCGTGGACATACACCGACAAAATGAACGATCGAGAATAAAATTACAAATTGATTTTAGTGTCGTTATATTGTATGGCACATCTAAATTAAGAATAACGTATATGAAATTATTTGTTGGAATCAAACGTGACTACGTATTAATCCATAAGGAACGAGTCAATTTGGTAATTAAGATTCTTTTGTTTGTCCTCCTTAGGAACATCAATCAATCAGCTGCCTCTCATAAAAAGTTTGTATTCATCTCTAATTTCGACAAAAAATAGGTTTAGATCTTATTATACTTAGTTAATGTTCATATAATTTGTTTGTTAAATTATTAAGATAAAATTGTTTAAATAGGTCTAAAATGAAAATAGCCGTCATAAATCATAATTACTTTTTCTTTTATATTTATATAAATAAAAAAATTGACTGAAATAATTGGTGGAATATTATATAAATAAACCAGGCGCAGTTGAAAAAAGCAACAAAATGAATTAGAAAAATGAAAAATAAATAATAATAATAATAAAAAGGAGTTAGAATTATCATTGGCCAACTTTAATTTTACTTTAATAATTAAAATAATTATGCAAAACCCTAAAAATGAACTTTAGGTAGCAGCCATTATTTAATAAATACACAGCTTTTGGGTAAACTTAGGATAAGATAATGATTTTATTCATAGATTTCATGCACTCTATCATATGCTCCTAGAGCTTTGGCTTTTTATCTATAAGTATTTAAAAAAAAATAATGATTATTATTATTATTATTATTATTATTTTGTTTTGCTTTTCGTGGAGTGTTGAGTGAGTAAAGGAGGGCTGTAGGGTTTTTGGTCGGAAATGAGCTTGCAATAAATATAAATAATAAATAATTTTATGGGTTATAATTATTATTATTATTTTTTAGCGGGGAAATTAGTGAAGAGTTTGAAAAACAGCAGACAATAAAGGGGCCTTTGACTTTTGACCTAAGTTGACGTCTTAAAATTGACCGATGAAGGAAATTACTCATCGTGTAAGATTATGTTTTCGGATTCATATTTGGTCAAAAATGATATGTAAGATGAATATACTATAAAAGTCATTTTTACTCGTGCGAATTAAAAGACAAGCCTCTTCACATGCAAGAATTCATAATTTATTCAAGATTAAAATCGAGTCAGATGGTCTTTGAAATAATTTTTTTTTTCTAGTATTTTTCTAATTTTCATTAAGTTTTAAGATTTTAAAATTATATTTTACAAAGTAATTTGAAAAAAAAAATCAAATATTATTTTTCGAGTATTTTTCAAAATAAAAAAGAAATATATGATTGGCAAAATATATATATATATATATATATATATATATATATATATATATATATATAATTATACATAGAGCAAAGTTTAAATAAGTAGCCTCCAAATAGGCACTAATAGTCTTGACTGTACTACCGACAACCCTTGAAAACGGGAACGACGTGTCGGATAAAGGTTGGGGAATTTCTTGATTTTATTTTTTATTTACTTTCAAGTTAAATTTGAAAAGCGACAGAACGTTCCGAAAAGGAAAGGAAAAAAAAGATAATTAATTTTTTGATCTGGAAGAAAGGGAGTCGTGCCACGTGGATCGGTGATATGGCCTCTCTCTGAATATTATAGACGTTAGAATTACGGCAAATTTTCTGAGTAAGAGGAACAAAACGGTGACGTGTTGTGGTGTGGGTTTAATATTTCATAAGTCGCCGCGCTCTCTATCTCTCTCTCTCTCTCTGTAACTTTCTTTACAGCTTAGATTTCGTTTCCTTTGCTTAGAAACCACAGGCAGGGGGCTTCATTGGTACGTTTTTCTTCTCTTTTTCGCATATCAGCTCTTTTCAGATCACTGGAAACAGGAAGTGTTAGTTTTCGAATCGATTACGGATGGCAGCTTTGTGTTTCAATGACTTCTTCTTCTGATGATGATTATGGTGATGTTTCGTTCAGTTTGTTGATCTCTGTGTGGATTGTGATTCGTTTCTTTGAGTGGTTCGTGAAATTGAACGTGGATTTAGCTGTTATTGTTCCGTTTTGATTTTATTTTTCTTCTTATTGGCTGGAAAGGCGGGGGAAACGAATGTAACGGAAGGCTGAAATCTTTTGATTTTGATAATTGGATTAGAAGAAATTGTGTTGACTGATGGACAGCGTTGTGTACTAGGATTTTTCTTTTGAAGAGCAGAGCGTTTGAATCTATTAATGGTGGAAATTTTGGGAGTCAAAACCGCGTTCTATTTGTTTGTTCTTTACAATTTCCTGAGAAATTATTAGGGCAGTGATAGATTGATTTGAATTCTGGTTTCGATTGTTTGTGAGTTTATTAAAAATGTTCTCTAGTTCGTTGTCTCTGGGTATTCAGCTGCGTCTGTAACTTGTACTCTTATCTTCTCTGATCCGTAACGCTCGCGTTATACCTCGTTGAGGCTGAATAATAGGAGTAACGAATCTCTTTGGTTTTTGATGCAGTGAATTCGAGGAAGCAATGTACATACGATGAGTTTTCACAAGGTTAGTGGATTCAATGCCAGAGGAAATCAACGATGAAACTGTATTCTTGAATTTTTCTTCTCGTATAGAGATTGAAAAGGATGACCGTGTACTTCTTCACAAAGATGAGGAACATGACGACCATCAATTCTCACAGATACAATGATCCTGATCTTCAATGAATCATCCAAACTCTAACTTCTAATTAGCTTGTGCCTACTTATGAATTTTCAGTGACGGATTGAAAGATTAAATCAATAGTTTATTGAAAAATGGCTATTGCTGGTCTACATAATGTCTCTGTTCATGATTCTTCATTTATTAGAGAATCTCAATCTCAAGCATCAAGGCAGTTAGGAAATGAAAGTAACATAAGCACCCGGGCATCCTCTCTTCTACGTATATGGCGAGGACTTGAGGATGAGCAAGTGGTGAGAGGCACAGAGGAGAGAGCTAGTGAAAGATCTATTGATCTCTCAAGAAATGATGCAGCTGAAAGGCAAAGTACTGTACGGGGGGATGATTCAGAGAATATGGGGATGAATATCAATGAGAATGATACTGACACATGGTCCGACATACAAACTGCTTCACAAAATGATGATGAGGATTCTGGTGAATTTGGGGTTGTTGAGAGGGAGAGGGTTAGGCAAATTTTTAGAGAATGGATGAATAGTGGCGTGGGGGAACATTCACCTAACGTTTCCCAAATGAGTAACGGCTCAAGGGCAGAGTGGCTTGGTGAAACAGAGCAGGAGAGGGTGCGAATGATAAGAGAGTGGGTGCAAAAGAATAGCCAGCAGAGAGGCACTCATGATGGAAATGGGGAAGTCCAAACTGCTGAGGTAGGTACTCAGGTTGCACAAATTTGTGATGGATTGGTTGGAAATCAGCACGAAGGCCGGATCCAGCGTGCTAGGAGGGGTATTCGCAGGTTATGTGGCAGACAAGCTCTCCTTGATATGGTCAAGAAGGCTGAGAGAGAAAGACAGGCAGAAATTCAACTATTGTCAGAGCAACAAGCTGTATCAGGCTTTGCTCATCGCAACCGCATTCAGGTTAGACAAGTCCTTTTTTCGCTGTTTTTGGACTCTTAAATTGTTATACTTTAGAACGAAGTTCCTAATTATTCATGAGCTCGCTCATCAACATGTTTATTAGAGTTGAAGCAAACTGTATGCATGCTTCCCCGTCACTTGTGAGAAATGGTGGGTTTTTTCTGTGGTTCCTTTGAGTGCACCTATAATTATCAGCGCTAAATAAACAATCATGGGATATTATTTTGCAGTCATTACTCAAAAGTAGATTCTTGCGAAACAATAGATTGACTGAAAATGCGAGATCTGTATCTGTTGCTGAATCCGAGTTGGGCCTTTTAAGGCTAAGACATACAGTCTCTGGTTTGAGGTACTTCTGACGCTTTGTTACATTTCACTCGAGTTTTTTTCTACTTTAGATTACCAACGTTATGTAGTATTATTTCTGGAGGTTTAGTTCAACTTCAACGGAGGAACAATCAAATCACTCTGTTAATGGTGTTCAAGTTGCCTAGATTTTTTCCTTCATATTCTTGATAGTTTATGGGTTTTTCTCATTTTAAAAATTTGATTTCAAAGGGTGATTATTGGAATTATACAGTCTCCACTCTCTTTCTTTTACAGCTCTACCTTAGATATTACTCTGCTGCATTCTATTTTTTCAATCCTATATTGCCTTGTAGATAAGAGAAACTTCGAGAATGGGCAACTAGTGTCAAATTACTGCCATGTAAATTGCTACGAATGTCTCATCAATGTCACTCCAATCATCATTAGCATGTAAGATGAAATATCTAATGTCTAACGACATCCTTAATGCTAATTACATTATTAGGAAACTAAATTTTTCTGAATTATAGAGGTATAAAAAATAGTAATCAATTTCATATGCGATTGTATTTCCTCAATCCAAAAGTTATGAGATCACTGATTATTGTGTCTTAATTTGGTTAAACTAAACCTAGAGCTTATAAACCTTCGTTATTACCAACGTCTTTTTCTGCATTAATGTTAACATTGATGGACGTTGAACTTGAATTCATTACCAGTTATAGTCGAGAAAAACACAAATCTAATTATTGGTCATTGTGGTTAAGGGTCGTTAACTTTAACCAAGAAGTCTTAGGTCCAAAACTAGCTACCTGCTTGGAAGACTAACATTCTTTGATTGGGAGCTTCCAAATGTTGTGAGAGTCGTGTATTGTTTCCTTGAGTGTCAACCTTGAATTTTTGCCAATTTTTGCCAATTGTTTTTCCTATCCCTTTTGATAATAGCAATGATATTTTGACTTTCTTTGAATTAGGGAAGGATTCTTCTCCAGATTGGATAATTCTATTCAAGATCAAGCAAGTAGCCGACATTCTGACACCACATATAACAGTGATGATGGTGATTCTCTAACTGACCTGAATCGTACAAGGAGTTTTGAGGTCCTAGATGATCTTCCTGGACGTTCTGGGCCAAGTAACGTGGAAAGTCATAACGCAGGCTCTTATAGCATTGGTCTCACTAAAGTTAGATATGATCTAGAAGGAAGTACTGTTGAAGGTAGGGAAGCATCGCTTGATGCGGTAGAAAGTACACAAGAACAGGTTGCAGAAAATGGTTTAGCCAGCCAAACAGCTGATATCAACTCGATGGAGATGAGAGAAGATTCAGGACAACGTATGAGAAGAATTTTTCAAGAAACTGCTGCAAATATTTTATACCGTGAAGTTCCTCAAATTCATGTCGAGGACCATACTAGCGTACTAGATGTCGAATCTTCCATTGAACAAATTGATACCCATGAGGAAAATGATGATATTGGAGTATTATCAGATCATTCTGGAAGTTTTCAGGACAATGATCTTGAAAATGTAGATCCGCTGGAATCTACTTCTCATGAGGAACTGAATGAAGAACTAGGTATGGGAGTTGAGCCAAATGATTGGCACGAATCTGGTTTTCAACCGGATGAATGGGAAAATAGCATTGAAGAAGATATAAACGAAACTCAGTTGGAAAGCATCACTACTAATTGGTCTGGAGAATTCTTGAGTACGACACATAGAGGAGATATTCATCTGCAAAATGCACCTGGAGCTTCACATGAAAATGTTATCTTTATGGAGGATGTGCCTAATTGGTTAGAAGGCTCTCCTAATCGGGAGGCTACATCCAGCCAAAGGTTGGAGACCTTTTATTTTCCTGAAGAGAATAATGTGCATAATGGGGAAATCCGAGAACTTTTAAACAGGTATAAAAAATTTTATATCACAACCTGCCTTGCTGAATTCAGACAAATGATGAATTTACATGTGGACTATTTTTCTTTATTATGCAGGAGAAGTGTCTCTACTCTTCTCAGTAGTGGTTTCCGAGAAAGCCTTGACCGGTTAATTCGATCTTACATAGACAGGCGAGGTCACAGTACCAGTAATGGGGATCTAGACGAGATGATGTCCCCTTACACGTCTACAGAACAAGAGCAAGAGCACGACAGGCAGACTATAGGTCAAGCGGGTTCTGCTGAGAGCCATCCACTTGATTTGCCTCTACCACCTGCAATGCCCCCTCGACAACTTTGGGATCATGAATTGAGTCATGATAGTTGGTCAAGGCATGATTTCCGTCAGCAGTTTGGAGCGGTATGTGTCATCATTATTCCCTTGTTTGTTGTCTTTTTGGGTGAAATCAGTAGGATCAAAGTAAATAAAAGAGATACGAAAACATGCAAATATCAATGGTAAACGATTGATGAATAGCGATTCTATAATTCTATTTAGAATTATTGAAATTGTCTATTAGGTGAAGTCAGTGTTGGTTGTTAAATAATCTAGTTATCTTTTTTTCGTTCTTTATTTTCTTGTTATTATTATTCTTTTAAATTTGATGTTGTTGCTGAATTTTACAGGACTGGGAGATCATTAACGATTTGAGGATCGACATGTCTAGGCTACAGCAGAGGATGAGCAACCTACAGAGAATGTTGGAGACATGTATGGACATGCAACTTGAGTTGCAACGCTCAATTAAGCAAGAAGTTTCTTTTGCACTGAACCGAACATTTGGTTCAGAAGGTTTGCCTTCATTCTTAATGCAACAGAATTCTTTAGTTTTTACGTCATTTAGATTTGATCAGGTAACAAGCTGTCTCTGGAACCCACCCCACCCCTAAATAAAGATAGAACATCGTACTTAGATTATGTCGTGGATATTATATTTTTCCAAAATTTGACATGGACTTTTGTTTTTTTAATGTGACTCCTGCCTTGAACCACTGAACTATATCATACTTTACTCAAATGGTTATTTAGCATGGGTGGAGGGAGGATGGGATAGTCTTTAGTGTTATGGTCACTTATATGATATCACTTTCACATGTCATTCGACTGATTTTGCTGCATATAATGTCCCTGAACAGAGATATTTGAAGACAGTTTGCCAGACGAAGAACCCAAATGGGACCGAGTAAGGAAAGGAATTTGTTGTATATGCTGTGATAACCATATTGATGCTTTGTTGTACAGGTAATTCCAAAAAAATTTCCGACCATTTTTGTATGACTCTCTAGTTTAAGTTTCATTTAACTTATATTTTCTCATTTACAACCTATAGATGCGGGCACATGTGCACATGTACAAAATGTGCTAACGAGTTGGTCGAAGCAAGAGGAAAGTGTCCGATGTGTCATGCGCCTATTCTAGAAGTGATTCGTGCTTACTCCTTATGACAAATTAGATGACAATAAAGACAAAAAATGATGGACTAATAGTGAGATTCGTTGATCTTCCTCCTCTTGTTCCATCCATCCATCCAGGTGTCTTACTGATTCTTCTCGTCCAAATTTCTATACATATAAAGTTTATTATTCAATGATGGACGATTGAAATAATATATGTAATCTCTATTATTGATTAATCTAGCGAGAATAAATACGATGAGTGGATTTAGAAACCTTATTAGAGGAATTTTGAGAATGATAAAACTTACCTTTTCTAGTTCCACTCTCAAAAACACTTTTATTTTTATTTTCTCTAAATCCTTTGCTCGTATTAGCAATTTAATTTATGGTTGAACTATATACTTTTCTTAAGGAAGCCCAAAATAAATTGTTTCTATTACCTAATGTTTTTGTGAAATGAAATGCACAATTTTTTTTTAATTAAAATTTATTCAACTCTTTTATAATATTATTAACAAAAAAAAAAAATAATGCTAAACTAGAAAATAAACAAAATAAAGTTGAGTTGAAATTATAAATTCCAATTTAGATTTAAAAAAAAAATTAATAGAAAAATGGTTTCATCCTTCATGTGAGGGCATGGGTGGAATGAGAAAATTGAAAAAAGACGATTCTACCCCTCTCTTAACCTTCTAATTTGTAATGATTATGGATGATTTTGCCAACTCCATAATTCTTTTAGTACTCTCATGCAGCTGTGTCTCTCTAGGGGGCTCGTCCACCGAAGTTGGAACAATTGCTAATCCTCGTCGCCACGTGTCACCATTCTCCACCATCGATCCTCGTTTGAATACGCTAGCCATTCCAGCACCACTACCGTAGATGTCACAAACAACCTTGTTAACCAACAACAAGACACGTGCAATACAGCTTGGTTCCAACTTAATTGCACTTAAATTCTTAAGTTTTCAAACTCAAAATATTAATTCTTATTTTACTTTAAATATTTTTAATGAAAAAATTCATCGAAAACAATTTTCACTTTTTTTATATTTTTATTTTAATAAATTTCATTTTCATTCCATTAATATCTAATTTTGATCCGACCACATATTTAATTTTTATCTCTTATCCTTCTTTTTTTTTTTAATTAATTAATTTATTTAATTTAATTTTTTTTAATTTTATTCAATTCATTTTGCCCTCAAACTTTCTTTAATTTTAATCATTTAAAAATAATTTAATATATAATTTTACGCTTTTATATATAATTTTCGTGTCATAATTTTTTTTTTATATATAAATAAAAAACATGTTGCAAAAATGATTTTAAATATAGCCCATATAAATTTAATTATTTTAAAATTATCTTAAACGAAAAAATGTATATAAACGAGTTAGTATCAAAACTTAATGTTTTTTCAAAAGACTTTTTCAATGGCACAAACTTGGATCAATGGTCGGTTTAGTGTTGAATTTTCCATCTACTTTATAAGCTTTAGCTTCCGATCTTCCAAACCAACAAACTTGATAATTAGAAAAATGAAACTCGATTGGATTGAACTAAACCAACTCGAATCGAGTTATATATATACACACACGTATAGTTGTCCAAACAATCGAAATTAATTGAACTCAAAAACTTTATTGTATTATTTATGAAGTATTGTTGGGGTTGAAAATTTTACCACTCAAACAATTAGATTAGATCTAAAAAATATCTGAGCCAACTAGATCCAACTCAACCAATCAACATCTCTAATCGACCCATCGAAGAAGTTTTATTCAAGGAGACACTATTCTAAAACTAAGGAATCTTGAATTGATTTTAGCATTAGAAAAGCAAATTTTTGGTAAGGACAACATCTTCATTGCATATTTAGGAATGAAACTGTTGAAGAGTGTCTTTATTTGGCAGAAACCTCTATGAATCAACCATTCAACTGCCTTTCATTAGGCGCCTTGGCCTAGCTTACGAACCGCTGGTTCGAGACCCGAACCCGTGAACCGGGCAACTTTTTGTTATATAAAGGAGCTGTTTGTTTGTGAAGAAAGCCAAACCAAACACTTTGTCATGATGTTTCTTCCTTGCTTACTTCTCATCCTTTCAGCCTGTGTTTCTGCAACACAGTACAGAATCCCAAGGCTTAGTATAATAGACAGAGATTCTGAAGCTCTGTCCTTGCCTCTTTCGGATGATTTTAAGACATTTTATTACGACCAAACGTTGGATCACTTCAATTATAGGTCTGAAAGCTACACCACGTTCGCTCATAGATATATAATCAATTTTAAGTATTGGGGTGGCGCAAATTCCAGCGCTCCCATTCTTGCCTACTTGGGAGTAGAAGGTCCACTGGATAAAGATTTGAACGTGGTAGGATTCTTGACTGATAATGCTGCTCAATTTGGGGCTCTTCTTGTTTATATTGAGGTAAGAGCTTTCATGTTCTTGTGTGGTTCATACTTAATGCTTTGGACGGTTTATATGATTTTGTTTTGTTTTGTTGTTAGCATCGTTATTATGGGAAATCGATACCCTTTGGATCAAGGGAGGTAGCATTGAAGAATGCAAGCACTTTAGGCTATTTCAACTCAGCTCAAGCAATGGCAGATTATGCTGATGTTCTTATACATGTTAAAAAGACGTTGCATGCTAAATATTCTCCTGTGATTGTTCTTGGTGGATCATATGGTGGAAGTAAGTCGGTTCTCATTTAAAATTGTGAGATTTCATGTCAGTTGGAAAGGGGAATGAAGCCGTTCTTATAAGGGTGTGGAAACAAATTGCTAGTAGATGTGTCTTAAAACTGTGAGACTGATGACGATACGTAACGGGCCAAAACGGACAATATCTACTAGCGATGGCCTTGGGTTGTCACAAATGATATCAGAGCTAGACACTGAGTAGCGTGCTAGTGAGGACACTAGGCCTCCAAGAGGGGTGGATTGTGAGATCCCACATCAGTTGAAGAGGGGAACGAAACATTTCTTATAAGGGTGTGGAAGCCTCTCCCTAGCAAACGCGTTTTAAAACCGTGAGGCTAACGGAGATATGTAACGGGCCAAAGCGGACAATATCTGCTAGCTATGGCTTCAAGCTGTTGCAAATGGTAACAGAGCTAGACACCGGGTAGTGTGCAAGCGAGGACGCTGGGCTTTCAAGAGGGGTGGATTGTGAGATCCCACATCGGTTATTGAGGGGAACGAAGCATTTCTTGTAAGGGTGTGGAAGCCTCTTCCTAGCAGACGCGTTTTAAAACCGTGAGGCTAACGGCGATACGTAATGGGCAAAAACGGACAATATCTGCTAGTGGTGGCCTTGAGCTGTTGCAAATGGTATCAGAGCCATACACTAGGCAGCGTATTAGCGAGGACACTAAGCCACCAAGAGTGGTGGATTGTGAGATCCCACATTGATTGGAGAGGGGAACAAAGCATTTTCTACAAGGGTGTGGAAGCCTCTCACTAGCAAACGCGTTTTAAAACCGTGAGGCTAACCTAACATGTTTTTTTGTTTTGTTTTGTTGGAAACAGTGTTGGCCGCATGGTTTCGTTTGAAATATCCTCATATGGCCCTTGGAGCTCTTGCTTCTTCAGCTCCAATCCTTTACTTCGACGATATCACGCCACATAATGCATACTATTCCATTGCCACTAAGGATTTCAGAGTAAGACCCTTCAACAAAAATGCATCCTTTTGAACCTTTTGAACTTTTTAAACACACAAAAATGCGAATGAATTTGCAGGAAGTTAGTGAAAGTTGCTATGAAACTATTCGGGATTCCTGGTCCGAGATTGAAACAATTGCTTCCAAGCCTGATGGTCTTTCCATTCTTAGCAAAGAGTTCAACAGCTGCAGGTATTATAATTCATGGCTTCTCATATCCAAATTTAATGAAGTTTGTGCTTCTAATCGGTTGTTCTTGTTCTAGTCCTCTGGATAACTTCTTTCAGCTGAAAGACTACTTGTGGACTATGTATACCACCGCAGCCCAATACAACCGCCCACCAAGATATCCGGTCACTAGAATCTGTGATGCCATTGATGGAGCTTCATCTGGAAGTGGAATTGTTGGCAGAATTGCTGCAGGGGTGTTTGCTTATAAAGGAAATCTATCCTGCTACCAGATTCAGCCCAGAGATGAGACTGAAACCGATGTGGGATGGAGGTGGCAGGTAATCTTTTTATTATACGAATACCGACGTGGGATGCATTGAACTTTAAAAAGCTTCATCTTTTAGGACGTTTTAAGAAGCTTTTGTGTTGTGTGTGTAACTCAGAGATGCAGTGAAATGGTGATGCAATTAAGCACAGGCAATGATACTATGTTTCCAGCATACAATTTTGAGCTTGGAAGCTTCATAGATTACTGCAATAAGTTATATGGTGTGTCTCCGAGGCCTCACTGGGTCACCACCTATTATGGAGGCCATGTATGCACTTCAACCACCTCTCTCATTTTCTTTATTTTCTTTATTCATCGTACTGTAACCGCCCAAATCTACCGTAGATATTGTCTTTTTTGGACTCTCTCTTAGGCTTCTCCTCAAAAATTTTAAAACTACACCCTTATAAAGAATGTTTTGTTCTCCTCCCCAACCAACGTGGATCTCACAATCTACCCCCTCCCTTGGGGCGAGCGCCTTCGTTGGCACTCATTTCCTTCTCCAATCGATGTGAGATCCCACATCTACCCCCTCGAAGTCCGCGTCCTTGCTAGCACACCACCTCGGATCCACCCCCCTTCGAGGCTCATCCGACCATTCTGTTAATGGATCTCACAATTCATCCCCCTCAGGACCTAGCATCCTTGCTGGCACACCGCCTCATGTCCACCCCCTTCGGGCCCACCACTAGCCGATATTTTCCTCTTTAGGCTTCCTCTCAAGGTTTTTATATTAGGGAGAGGTTTCCACACCCTTGCAAAAAATGTTTTTTTCTCCTTGAATCTCACAATCTATCCTCTCGGAGCTCAGCATCCTTGCTAGCACACTGTCTCGTGTCTACGCCTCTTCGCTGGCACATCGCCCGGTGTCTAGCTCTGATACCATTTGTAATAGTCACTAGCCAATATTGTCGTCTTTGAGCTTTCCCTTTCAAGCTTCCCTTCAAGATTTTTAAAACACGTTTACTAGGGAGAAGTTTCTACACCCTTACAAAAAAATTTCACAATTTCTTTGTCTCCAAATTTCAGGACATAAAACTCATCCTTAAGAGATTTGGCAGCAACATCATTTTCTCCAATGGACTCAAGGACCCTTATAGCAGCGGCGGGTAAACAAAAACTAAAGCTCCAACATTTATTACACATAAAGAACAATCAACTTTACTTCAACTCTCTCTCTCTTTGTGAATGCAGAGTGCTGAGTAACTTATCCGACAGTCTCCTTGCACTCCATACGCCTAATGGTTTGATTCAAACTCATAAATTCTAACTTCAAAGCTTTGTTCTTTTGAGCTGACATGTTTTGAACTTTCCAGGATCTCATTGTTTGGACATTTTACGAGCAAATGAAACGGATCCACAGTGGTTGGTGGAACAAAGAGAGACAGAGATTAACATCATTAAAGGATGGATCAGCAAGTACTATGCTGATCTTGGCCGTCTAAACAATATATAAACAACACATAATGATGATGAAACACTATAGACAGGATATGAAAATCATCATGACATGTATGCCACTGAAGATGAATTTATGAACTTGTATTGATGTTAGTGTTGAACACGTTCGTTGAATAAAGCATACTGCTAACAGATATTGTCAGCTTTGACTCGTTACGTATCGTCGTTAGCTTCACGGTTTTAAAACACGTGTGTTAGGAAGAAGTTTCCACATTATTATAAGATATGCTTTGTTTCTCTTTCCAATTAATGTGGGATCTTACAATCCACCCCTTTGGGAGTCCAACATTCTCGTTGACACACCGCCCAATGTCTGGCTCTATACCATTTGTAACAGCTCAAGTCCAGTGCTAGAAGATATTATCCGCTTTGGCCCGTTACGTATCACCATCAGCCTCACTGTTTTTAAACGCATCTACTAGGGAGAGGTTTCCACACCCTTATAAAGAATGTTTTATTTCCCTCTCCAACAGATATGAGATTTCATAATTTATCACTTAACACTTAAAATATATGAACTTGAACGTTCTAGTAGATACAAACATGAAAGTTCCCGAATAGTTGAATCGTTCAATAATGGTCGTAAAAGAGAAAGGTAGATGTTTTGGTGCTTTTCTCATATTCTTGGAAGTTGTATAAAAAGAAAAAGGGGTCGAAGGAAAGTGTTTAGAACTTTATGACATCCTCACAAAGTGGTTTGAACGGCATGCACCGAAACCATTATTGAAGTGTTCCACCCAAGAGCCCACTTCTCATTATCACTACAAGTGGCTTACACAATAGCCATCCTACAAGGATCCATAAACCATTATGTCAAAGTTGTGCCAACATTTTCATGTGTTTTTAAGTTCAATATGGTAATAAATGAAAAATTAGTATTTTTGTTATGTCTTAGAAAAAATGCTTTAAAATATCAACAAAATAGATCTAATATTAATAATAATTGTAGTTAGACAAGTTTTTGAATTCTCACTTTTGTGTTTAATAGATACAGAACTTGAAAAAAAATATCAAATAAATTAGCGTATTAACTCGCTCAAGTTTTCAAGCATACGTCGATATCGTCCACGAACTCTAAAATTTACATCACTGATTTGTTCATTAGGTTAGAATAAGTGTCGCACACTTGCTATTCTGCAAAAGTGCGATTGTGACAATGGACAAGTCCATTACCAGCTTCTACATGTTCAAGGTCTGGCTCCAATTCTGCTTCTACAAGGTTGAAATCCAAGGCCAACTCCATGACAGGTTTCAAGGGTCAAGAATAGGATTAGGTTATGGACTTGCAATCGACTTCAACCTCGACTTCCCCACATGATTGTATTTAGGGAAGCGTCGTATTTGTATGGCCTGAAATTTTTCAGGCTGCCCAGTCTATCCGGCACTCGACTAGATGCTCATTTTGTTGATTGGGCCCGATATCCTCCATCCTTAAATCTGAAAAGTTTTAATATCTAGAAAAAGTTCATTTTTAAATAGAAAACCGATATTGACAAACATTATACAATAAACAAAATGACAAGAATCTAACACCAAAAATATATTTTATATATGTTCAAGGTTTCATTAAGAAACTCTGATCCAGAAAGTTGTGCTACTAGAGACCTGGAAATAATAGTAGTTTGTAAAGATATGCAAACCATACTCGAACGCACTCTCTGTCAAAACAATCCACTGTTTGAAGTTACTCGAGATGGGCCTACGAAAGCCGGTCTACCCTCTCCAAGCACAATATGATGATTGCTTCGGATAGCATGTAAGACAACGCTGAATCCATGTCGTTCATGAATATGTTTCCAACTCCGATGGAAACCTGAGCTACAAAGTGGGATTATACTGCACGAAACATAGCCTGAAATTGCGTACGTTGCGTTTCTAGTCATGTCTGTTTCGACGACATCGATTTCGAAGTTCCATCAATAGCTATGTTTCCCATTCCAATCTCCATAGCTTCTCTCTCGCCCTTCTCGCTTATTTTAGTTGAAGCGTTCTGATCTTTGGGCTGATTTTGATGGGTTGATCCAGAAGATTCAAGAATTCTTGGGACAGAATTCAACCACGGATGGCTGAGACATTGTGCTGCTGTTGGTCTCTTTTCAGGTGAGAAATCCAATAAAGGAACAAGAAAGTCAGCCATGCCATTAGCATCTTGCTCGCTGAAATCATACTTCTCAGTCAACACCTTATTAAGAGGCCAAAAGCGCAATTGACGAATATGCCTCAACTCACCATATTTGTTGAAGTAGTCCCTTGAATAGCGGCCACCTAATGCAATCTGTGCCGGATATTTTAAGAAACAGCAACATATGAATAAGTGAAACTTTTTCAAATAAATATAATAATGACAACATGGTATTTATAAGTATGTAAACGTTACCTTGCGAGGCATCACTCCAAGAAGCTCCATCATCAATGCGAAATGATCCTGAAAATAAAATGAATAGTCGAAATTACAACTTCCAGAAGAGGTCCATGTAATAAGCTGACTCATAACAAAGTCTTGTTTTGCTGTTCCCGGAACACGTATATTGGTAATGTCGACATGATATACAATAGTTATTTTAAAAAAAAATAAGAAACAAGTACCAAACGTATACTATCACTATCCTACAAGTACCATACGTATACACAATTACTATCCTACGAGCTAAGGGGAATACGATTAGCTGAGATAATAGCACATTATATTAAAAAGCCGGAAAGAAAAGCATCAAGTTAAAAATAAAATTCTTTATATTTCCCAACAGACAGCCTTAGCATTCACCAGACATATTCAATGTATGATATGGTTGAAATTAAATTGAGCCTCCTCAACCAATTAACCAAACAAAAACAACCAACCAAATATTTCAGTATCAGGTAAACTTCCACATCATGCCACTCTTACAGCTACAGCAGAAGAAACGTGTCAAAGAATAAAATTATAACTCAATGAAAACTCTCAAACGATCAACCATAGCAAAAAAAAAAAAAAAAAAAAAAAAAAAAA
>NW_019272032.1:2787395-2818351 GCF_002738345.1 Cucurbita maxima | reverse complement strand
AAAAAAAAAAAAAAAAAAAAAAAAAAAAAAAAAAAAAAAAAAAAAAAAAAAAAAAAATCTTTTCAGCATTGTTTTCAAACGATTGAAAATGTAGGACTTTACTATGAGTAGAAACAATGCTTTTCAAGGGGAGGTGAGACTCAATTAACAAATGTTCCACGTTAAGAATTGACGAGTATAAGAAGAAGAAAAATGATCATAATGATAAAAGAAGAAGAACAAAAAAGGCTCTGAACATACCTCATCCCTTCCATAGTTGTCACCACTGTGTGGATCAAAGAGAACATCACCGGTGGCCAACTCGAAACAAATGCAAGCAAATGACCACATATCTGCTGGAGTCGAATATTTAGATCCAAGAATAACCTCGGGACACCTATACTGCCGTGTCTGAATATCATTAGTAAATTGCTTATATGTCCAGCATGCATTCCCAAAATCAACCAGCTTGCACTTAAGATCAGCAGCTGCTAGCAGTCTCTTCCTTGTTTCATGGCTCCTTCTCCTCTGATCTTTCTTCCCTTGGCTAGCATCCTTTAAATCATCAGCATTTGTTATACCGCCATCATTTACAGAACCATCTTTACATACTTTGGCTGTACCCCCATTTTGTTTAACTCCATTATCAAAATCTCCTATGCTAGCTCTCGTAGAGTCTTCTTCATTTATATCTTCTTCAATAGGTTCCTCCGCCGAACGCCCCTGTGCTGCCTTCTTAGCTTTTTTCCTTATCTTCTTTTTCTGGTTCTTGGTAAGATCCCCGCCGTAGCTCTTAACATCCTTTAAAGCATCAGAACTAGTCGAAGTTTTATTCTTGTTGTTTGGAAGGATGAGAGGATTGCCTGATTTTCGAGGATCTTTAGATGGATCAATCATAGATGAAAGCAATACATTCTCTGGCTTCAAATCAGTATGTATAATTGAAAGTTTGCTGTGCAAGTAATCTAATCCCACTAAAATATGAAAGCAAATTTCCTTCACCATGTGGAGATGAATCCCTCTGTAATCGGCATATTTAATAAGGGTCAATAAGTTGTCCCCTAGGTACTCAAAAACCATACAAACATGCAGCCCATTTGGGCCAGAATGCTTAAAATGATCCAAAAGCTTCACAACACACTTCTTGTCTTCTATATCTCCCTCTGCTATCTGCTTAAGAATCTTAATCTCATCCAGCGCAGCTTCAGTGTAATGCTGAGCACTCTTTTGAATTTTCAAAGCTACATAACGCTACAAACAATGAATACAAAAAAACTGAGTAATGAATACAAATATCACATGTTTGGCTTGGCCTTCAGCATATAATAACCAAACTGTGTAAATAACAATTGAATCAGCTGTAAACAGAGCACCTCGCAAAGGAAAATTAGTGAAACAAAAGAAAATCGATGTAAAATTAGCAAGAGCTCAACAAATGAAGCACAACAGCACCAACAAAATTCATTTCAAAACTCAACTCTGAATCTTCAAAACAAACCTCCATGTGATGAGGACCAATCCTGCTCCTTTCCATAAGAAGGAAGGCAGGGATATAATCCGTTCCCGTACGTTACTTATTGGGAAACAACACAGCAGAATTTTCATTTTAAACTCATCTTCTAGTATTCAACTCCAAAAATCCTACCAACTCTTTTCAATACACAAGGAAAAATGGCTTTCAGTTCCTAGGCAGTTCTCCAATGTGCATTCAACATTCTTTTCATAGAGTCAGAGTGAACTGCCCTCAACTAAAAGGTGAGAGGTTTAAATCCCCACCCAAACGTTGTTAAAATAAACAAAAAAATCTCTCCTTAAGGTCGCTTTCCTTCCAATTCCTCACTCGTGACTGAGAAAAATAAAAACAAGAACTCCAAATTGCGAAAAACCCATACCGATTTCTGTGTGTCCCATGCCAACCACACAGTGGAAAAATGACCCCAGCCGAGCTTGCTTTGAACAACATAGCACCCATTCTTAAAAGTATCCCCAACACGAACCGCATGATATCCTCCTCGCCTATAATCTTCAGTCCCTTCATCCTCCGATTTGTAATCACTTTCGTCGCTCCGATCGCCGTTCCGAGCCTCCGCCATTAACGAAACAAATGAAGATTAAAATATATATATGATAAACAAATTGTGGGAGATCAAACAAACACTATCCTCGGCAAAAGAAGGATATTTCCGAGGTAAATCTGAGGGAGAAGCTGAGCTAGGGTTTAGGTCGTGTTGTCGCGACAACCGCGATTAGGGTTTATTCGGTGCGTACCTTCTGCCGGGAAAGAGGAAAACATAGAAATTAATAAGAAGAGAGTAACAGATGATTGGATTGGACTGTCGTGAATAAAAGTGTACGACTCGGGTTTGTTTATCATTGCACCAATATTTGTAGCGTATAATTTAATCAGTTTCATTAATTCCTTTAATTTATTTATCCATTATTATCGAACAGTTTCAACTCTCATAATTATATGGTATATTATCATTATCGTATCGCTATCATTATTTTAATATTAATCATTTAATCATTTAAATACGTAGATAAATGAGTCATTAGGATATTGGGCTTTCTAAATAAATTATTAAATATTTCATATCCAATAAATAAAAATATAAAACATAAAACTCACCAATATCTCCCACTTTTACACGTCATAAATGATAATATATTTGATCGCAAAAAATCCCACTGAATTTTAAATTCTGTGGTAAAATAAAAAAAATAAAAAATAAAAATCTTTTTTCCGTTTATTTTGTTGTCCACGTCCCTTAAATGGGCCGGTCACTTATTATACGAGTTGGGCCGGCCCATTTAGCAGGCTAACCAACCTATTTATCGTTATTATTGTTATTTTTTATTTTAAATTACAATTTTTCTTTTCTTTTTTTTTTTTATATTGATTCTTAAGAAAAATTGGTTGCTTTCCCATTCTAACCGTCCATTATTGGAAGCTACGAAACGTCGTCGTTGCTTCACCTCAAAACCAGCTTACTTAGGTCGATTTTGATTTTTTATTTTGTCGTTATTGTTAGTTTTATCTATTAATTCCAAAATATATATATATATATATATATATATATATATATATATATATATATCTTTGACCTCAAAATAGCGTGTTTTAATGTTTTTATTATTATTTATTCCACGTCATTAACAAGTGAGTTGTAAGCTGTGACCTCAAATTATTTAGCTTGCATTAAAATAATGGTAGACGAAATTAATTAAATAAAAAGTTTGAAAATTCCATACACTGTTTCAATTTTAAACCTAACGCATGGAAAGACATGGGATATTTCGCAGTGGTTACTTTAATTCATTATTATTATTCTATTAAAGTTGGTGCACCTATCAATATTCAAAACCATGTGTATGAAAAACAATATATATATATATATATATATATAAACTCAATATTTAATAAATTTATCGAAAATAAATAAAATATATTATTGAGAGTGGGGCCCACATGTGTGGGAATTGAAGCCGACCAAAAAAAAAGTAAAAAAGTAAAATTTGAAATGATTTAGCATTGGGTTTTGCCAAAGTAAACTGCAACTTTTCAGATTTTACCATATAATAAAAATATTATTTCCATCATTTATTTATTTCACTAAACTAATTATTTATTTTCCAATAAGAAAAATATTAATTTAAATTATAGTATATGGTCTCCCTGTCTTTAACAATCCCATATATTTTATATTATGTTAACTTTTAAATTTTCAATTTTCAATTTTCAAAATTCTTCGTTTTAGTTAATTTATTAAAAAGAATTATTTATTTTTAAAAGTATTTATAAATCTAATTTTCAACGCAATGATTATTAAACAATATATAAGTAGTAAAGTTAGTCTTCAAATCATTAATAAAAATATTAATATATTTTATTGGCCAATTTCATTTTCATCTCTCATATGATTTTTTCAGTTTTCTATATTTATTACTAACATGGTACGGTATAGTTATGCCCTAAACTTAGTCATATCAATAGAATTCTTAAATATCGAACAAAGTATTGTAAGTCTCGAAAGTGTAGTCAAAAGTGACTAAAAGTGTCGAACAAATAGTGTACTTTGTTTGAGGGCTCTAGAGAAAGGAGGAAGGCTATTCGAGAGCTCCATAAGCCTCAAGGGAGGCTTATGGTGTACTTTGTTCGAGTGGAGGATTGTTGAGAATTATTGGGAGTGAATCCCACATTCGTTAATTTAGGAAATGACCATGAGTTTATAAGTAAATTAATACATCTCTATTGGTATGAGGTCTTTTGGAGAAAATCAAAGCAAAGTCATGGGAACTTATTCTCAAAGTGGACAATATCATACTATTGTAAAGATCCGTGATTCCTAACACCAACCAAATTTAACTCGACTCAATTAGCTATAAATAAATTTTAATTAATTATTTAAAGTCATAACTTAGCAACTAAGAAACAACAACTTGGACCTACCCCTTTGAAGGGCCCACCTCACTCTTACCTTTTTTTCTCCTTTTATCCGAACGTCTCATTCTCCTCTCTTTTGTGGTTATTTTTGTCAACAAAAATTAAAAACTAAATATTAATAAAATATTAAACATTTTCAACCGTGCAGCGTCGTAATTTTGACACGCTTATGACCATCTTTGAAGGTGACTCAATTCCCATATTAAAATTTTTGTTATATTTTGTGGCTTCATCGGACCTTAAGCGAGATTTATCTTTGGTAGTGCAGAATCCAATACACAACCAACTTATCTCTACATCAGACCAAGTCATTCGATTCAACCTTTCTTCTGCTCAAGGTCAAAGCCTCTCAATGGGACGTGTTGGATGATGAAAGTCCCACATCGACTAATTTAGGGAATGATCATGGGTTTATAAGTGAGGAATACTAACCCCATTCGTATGAGACCTTTTGGGAAGCCCAAAGCAAAGTCATGACGTCATTGAATTAGTTCCATTAAAAAAGAATTAAATATTTTATATTACAAAAAATAAAAACTTAGAACGCACCGTTTGAATGAGTCTTTGTTCTTTTTGGAGAGAATTGGTGTTAAAGGAAATAAAAATATAATTTGTGGGAGGAAAAAAAGAAAAAAGAAAAAGAATATGACAATCATGTGATAAAAATAAAGTTCCAAATACGACAGCGTTTAAGAATAAAATGGGGAAATAAAAATAGATTCGTATTTTTGTCGATAATACACTTTATGTGTCCCTATGCTGTAATCATTTTCATATTAATAATAAATCTTAATTAATTAGTTAATTAATTAAGTTTTATTTATTGTTTTAAAACAAATTAAGGGAGAGAGGGTGGAGAGAGGGAGGGTGGAAAGGGAATGATAAATCGGTTACTTTGTGACAGAGCATCGGTAGCGTAATCTCAATTTGCTCAGTTCACCGAAACTTCTCTGTCTGCTCCATTCTTTCGGACCTTTCATTTCTCTCTCTACACTGTTCAGCATTCCTTCTTTTTTTTTAGAATGAACATCGGCAACAATCCACACCTCGGTTATATCCCCCTTGTTATCTTCGTCCTTGTCTTCTGATGTTTGTCTTTCTTCTTTGATTTGAGTATTTAATCGCTTTGTTTGGTGGTTATTATCCAATTTTGAAGACGAGGGATTGAAGAATGGCTGCGATTGTTCGTACTGGAGTGTCGGTTGTTGTCGCGGTGATGATGATTCAGGTGGCGACTGTTTTGTGTGGGTTTCCGGCTAAGCTGACGTTAGAGAGGGCTTTTCCGACGAATCATGGCGTCGAATTGGCTCAACTCCGTGGCCGGGACCGGATTAGACATGGTAGAATACTGCAGTCTTCTGGTGGTGTTATTGATTTTCCTGTGGCTGGAACCTACGACCCGTTTCTCGTTGGGTAAGGAAAGGGAACGAATCTTTTATTTCAATTTCTGCTTTTATCTTTCTTTTGGAATTTCAATTCAGTTTTCGTATTCTGAGTCTTTGACAAGATGTTCTGATTTTAGGAACATATTTGGGGGTTTTGTCCTGATTGAGACTTTTGTGGTTGAGTTCTGAACCTCTGGTTTTTTTTTCCCCCCAGAAATGCATTATTCTTCTGTTATTTTGTGCTCTCTTTCTCCCAATTGATAGTTTTGTTCATGAATTGATCTTTCAATATATTGGGTCCTTCTGTTTCTTGATGCATTAATTACCTTTGTTGATCATAATATTTTGGTTTGCCCAAAATTCGTGGTTCTTTTACAGGCTTTATTACACTAAAGTTCAACTAGGCAATCCCCCAAAGGATTTCTTTGTGCAGATCGATACTGGAAGTGATGTTTTGTGGGTTAGCTGTAACTCTTGCAGTGGCTGCCCAGAAACTAGTGGGCTACAGGTGATTTTGTGTTGCCATAAGTTTAAATTCCGTCTTAAACTGGCGGCATTGTCTCTTAAACCCTAACCATTTTGCCGTAACAATTTTTCAATTCAGTTGTTTTTTGTTTTCCTCACAGATTCAGCTCAATTTCTTTGACCCTGGTAGCTCATCAACAGCTTCTTTGGTCTCTTGTTCAGACCAAATATGTGCTGTTGGAGTTCAATCCTCCGACTCAGCCTGTTTGGGCCAGAGCAATCAATGTGCTTATGTCTTCCAATACGGTGATGGAAGTGGAACTTCGGGCTATTATGTTATGGACATGATACATCTTGATATAGTAGTTGATAGTGCCATGACTACAAATTCTTCAGCTTCAGTTATGTTTGGGTGAGTTTATGCTTCATTCCGAAACCAGCTCTCATAATCTTATGATTCTGTACCTTTGTTCAACTCTTTTCGTTGGTGGATTGTCATTTATTAAACAGGTGTAGCACATCACAGACTGGAGACTTGACTAAGTCAGATAGAGCAATTGATGGGATCTTCGGGTTCGGGCAACAGGACTTGTCTGTGATATCACAACTGTCTTCACGAGGATTAGCGCCGAAAGTGTTCTCCCACTGCTTGAAAGGGGATGATAGTGGTGGGGGAATATTGGTCCTCGGTGAGATTGTCGAGCCAAATGTTGTTTATACGCCTCTAGTACCATCACAGTACGTTTTCGTTTTCCCTGATCCATTTTCATTATCTTTGTCTAGGATGTCTCTTATTAACGTAGTTACCTATAATTAAAATGTTACAACAGCAAGCATTGTAAACTTATCTGAGTTTTTGGAGTTTTTGGATCAAATAATGTCTGAAAGCATATGGTTTTTAATTGTTCTTGTTGGCATCAACTTTCAGGCCCCATTATAACTTGAATCTGCAGAGCATCTCTGTTAATGGTCGAGTATTACCTATCAACCCAGCTGTCTTTGCAACATCAAATAGCCAAGGAACCATAATTGACTCCGGCACTACTTTGGCATACCTTGCTGAGGAAGCTTACGACACTTTTGTTGCTGCTGTAAGTTTCACTTTCAGATGTTTCTTATTGTTCAAATGACCAAAGCACCATTATGACGCTTCATTATTCATTATCATTGTTCACACTGTTATATTCGATATTTTCCTTTATAGGAAGGCTGAAGTAGATTCAATCTTGGAATATGGTCTGTATTTTCTAATGCATGCCGAATGATTATGGTTTTTATTTCTTTCCTTCTATTTTTTAACACAGATCACGAACACAGTTTCACAATCGACACAGTCTATTGTTCTCAGGGGAAATCAGTGCTATATGACCTCCTCCAGGTTGGTTTAATTTACAAACTAGATTTCCGTTAGAGGTTATTGTTTACTGCAACGAGGAAACTGACTCTTTATTTTTTGTCTTTCGGTGTAATCTCGTAGTATCTCTGATATATTTCCCCTAGTAAGCTTAAACTTTGCCGGTGGTGCATCATTGGTATTGAGACCCCAAGACTACCTGATTCAACAAAGCTCTGTTGTAAGCTTACAGTCTTCCCTTCATTGCCTGGACATTTACAACTATGATATGCCATATATTTTTAAAGCAGACATAAACCTGTTTTTCCCGCATCAGATTTAAGGAGCGTTATATTGAATCACTTTTAGATAAATGTAGTTTTGTTGCTATAAGCCTTTAACTTATATCCTCGTTCGTAATCGAGTTTGACGAAGTTTTTCAATGCAGAGTGGTACTACTGTTTGGTGCGTTGGTTTCCAGAAAATTCCGGGTCAAGGGATTACAATTTTAGGGGGTAAGTTCCATGATATTATACTTTTTGTTTATCTTTTATCCATTTTCTAACCTGAAAATACTGATATTGTATCTTCCTCTCTCTTTTTGGCAGACCTTGTTCTGAAAGACAAAATCTTTATTTATGATTTGGCTAATCAACGAATTGGATGGGCTAACTATGACTGTGAGTTTCTGTCCACAACTCTCTGCGAGTCGATCTCGGACACACATAATGAAATAGATTCTAAACACAAGTTTTTCAACACTAGTACCCAACCATACACAAAACACACACACTGGTCATCTGTACTTTGGTTTTTGAAAAGGGTTTTGTACATGAAATAGAATTTTTAACCATGTGTTTATATGAGCTTCATCCAACTTGCTACACAAAGATCATGGTTCATTAATTTTACTACAGTAGATCACAAATAGCTGAACAGAAATTAAAAGAACTTATATTCTTATAAATAGTTTTGAGATTCATCGAACGGTAAGTTTCTAATATGTTTTTCTCCGTATTCAGGTTCGACGTCGGTAAATGTTTCTACAGCTACCAAGACTGGAAAGAGTGAATTTGTGAACGCAGGGCAGCTCAGTGACAGTGGCTCTGTGCAGAATCAGCCTAACAGAGTTATTTTACTAAGCATTCTTGTATTGTTTGTTAAATTATCCATTTTCTCCGGCTTCCTTCACTTATAGCGTCTAGAGAAAAAAGATTAGATTTGTCATTCTTTCGCTGTATAATATGTTCAGGTGCCAACATATAGTTATAATAGCCATTGAGCCGACGTAGGTCCACTCATAGTCTCCATTTCAATCCTTCCTTTTCCCCCTTGAATTAACATTATACTCTCCACTAAAATTGGTCTCAGCTGCGTTGTAAATCTCTTCATATGAACTAGTCGGTTCTATAGAAGTTCAATTTATAAGAGATTATACTCATTGTTCTGAATCTCCTTGTGTGTTGTAAAGTTGTAAGACCAATTATTGGTCGGCAAATATTTTAATCACATGAAATTCAACTTTTGGTATTTAAAATTGAATCTAGTTTTATTTGATATTTAAAGTTCAACATTGGCCTTGGAGGTTTGAATTTGATTTATATGTCCCTAAAAATAAAAATTAAAAATTAAGTTAATTATGGTGTATTTTATTTTAGAATGACATTAAAATCTCCATGAAAGTTATGAGAAGCCTAAAGGAATCATGGTGACAAGACTCCTACTCAATAGCCAGACCAACCCATGGCAAAGATTTTATTGACAGACAAATTGAAGAGACATAACATTAATGTGCCTTCTCCTTAAAAAGTGCAAAAGCCCTATCGTGTAAAAATATCATTATAGCGTCTTTTGAAATCTATAGAAGAAAAAAAATTAAAGAATATTCACGAAGAAGACTCACTTATACAAAGATCTACGACAATATAGTTTACTATAGAATATATTGATGTAAATTATTCAATACTTTCGGTTTCTATAGTCACACCTCCTTCCATTGGGAATTGAGATGGTCTTTCGTAAGCGTAAATTTCTAAAAAAAAAAAAATTAGAACACCACACGGGATGGAGAAGAGGAAACAATGGTAAACAAGCTAGGTCAAAGAGAGAAAAAAAAATGCAATAGGGCAATTATACCTAATAATTTATTAGGTGTTCACGAAAATAAACCAACACGTGAAATTACAAACAAAACCTTGGAAATAAAATGAGCATACATTATATAACAAAAAGAGTCGTCATCTTACATTTGACAACTTGACTTGAACATATATAACAGTTGCTTTCTAGAAATTAACTCACAAAATCTTTCCTTGGCGTTAATTCACACCATTTGAAAATCAGATCATCTTTATTGATAAACACCCATTCCAGTAATCATCTGCTAATTTTTCTTGCTGCATCGTCAGAAAATAGACTTCCGACCCCAAATCATTTTATGGAGGATAAGTTCTAAAGAACATTGAATAGATAAAGTTAAATTTTTTATTTTAAGTAAATATAAACTCTGAGAAATTGAGAAAAATCTTTCCATGTTTGCCAAAAGATAAATTGTCACTCACTTATTTCTCTTCCAAAAGAAGTGACGCGCATGAAAGAAGAGATGACACCTCCTCTTGAGTTGCCAATCCAAACCCTTGCCATCTTATTCTACCAAATTTGTCAAGCAGAAATATATACCTAAGAAGCAAAAAAAAAAAAGTTCACGAAGAATATTTGTATAACTTTTACTTTATTGATTTATCTAAGGAAAACGGAAAGGAAAGGCAAGGAAATGAAATAAACTCATACCCAGAGAGAAGATTTAGTATTTTGAGCTCCTTTCTGAAGTAATAATGGTCGCCAAACGAGTATACAATCTTCCTTTGAAGTGAATCAATCTGTGCATTGTCACTGGATTTCCTCATCAGCCGAAGAAGCACTTTCTTAATTGGATTCCGACATAACAACCACGAGTCTATAAATGAAACCTTGCAAGTGAAAATTCTAAATGCTGTTAACAGAACCATAACATTACGAATTCAGTTTCTACACACATAGAACAGCATCTGCATTCTGATTAGAATGCCTAAGTTTCTAAATTTTTAAATTGCAACAGAAAATGGTCATTACGTATGGTTTGAGGAATGATAAACAAAATCAACCGCTGGACCAAATATAATTAGTTATGGAATTACGTTACCTCGTATAACTGGATATTCTTTGAACTCGAAAAGGCATCAAGAAAAGGGGTACTCCAAGAATTAATCATGGCCTGCAAAGGTAAAAGGAAGATATGACGATGATACCAACATACATCTTTTCTTGATCAATTTAATGATTTGCAAGCATGCCTGTCTAACTCAATTGCTCCTTCAAAGGGGGTGAATGGAAAGCAAGGTATTGTTTGGACGTACTTCCAAGGGAAAAGTTCTTTTAAACAGATTTATAATGGGCTAAAAGAGAATACTTCATTGTTTAAAGACTATTGTGCTGCATAGCCTTTATTTTATTTTATTTTATTTATTATTCTAAAGAATACTTGAAGACTCTTCTTAAATCAAAGACTGTTTGAGAACTCAGCTAAAACAACATTCAAAGTTTTGACTCTCTAAATAAGTTAACAGTAAAGAACATATATCAGTCCTAAAAGAGCTGAGAACTTTTTAATACCATTCCCAAACAGCATCCAAATTTGAATATGAAGTTTGCTAGCTTATTTTAGTGCATTTAAGTAGTTTATTTCAGAACCATTTTATTTGAAGTTCTGAAACTCTAACGCTATTAGACAAAGAAAAGGGGCAATACCACTTCTTAACAGTGAGACAACGTTTCTCCTTGCAAAATAAAGTAAAAGAAGGCCATTGACTCATTAAAAACGTAACATCCGACCACTTGGATTGACACTGATCAATGCAATGAAAAAAGCTTTAATTCCAACTAATATCTTTAAAGCCACCGATCCATGTTGCTAGCCACTAATCCAGAATAAAGTATAGCTTATCCCAAAAGATCACAGAGATACGTAGGCCATTTGGTTTAAAAGTTTTCAGGATTCTTCCGGACATGACAAAGGATCACAGTGTGTATATAATTGGACTTTATACATTTTCCAGATAACTGAAAATTCAAATTTCTTGTAGAGAAATAAAAATTGGGAATGGAAAAGGACACTTCAAAATCCTAATTAATGATATAATATTGTCATCATACTAAAGATTACTATAAACTTTTCCATGTTGTATTCATGTCAACCAACACAACCGATGATAACAAAACCAAAATGTACCTGGGAGCTTGCTCTGAAAGAAAGACACAGTAATGTGGCCACAGGCAAGGCTGATGCCGAATTATTGCCTTCGACCTCATTAGCATCGAATTTAATGGGTAGCTTCAACGATTTACCATCAGAATAGCTCACTTCAAACTCGGGAAATTTTACAGCAGCCATAGCCGGAATCAGAATCTTGTTAGCTGCTGCAATCTTCAAACTCGGCTTTAATTAATTAAAATTCGAGAAAAAAACCTTACACTACCATTTAAAATTTAACTCGACTTGTCATCAAAACTAATATATTACCTTTCCACCATGTTGCTTAAGCTCTGCAATATCAGCAAAGTATCCTCTGTTTATTTCATCTGCACTGTCACAATTTAAATCAACAAAGCTTCTTGATAATTTTTGGTGTCAGTTAATCAATTGCCTACAGCTTTGTAATGCAACTTACAGTCGAGCGCGCTCTTTCTCAATGGCTGTTTTGTTTCCAAGCTGCAAACATCAGGAAAAAAAAATCATAATACGACACACATATTGCCCCTTTACTTATTCGAATAACTGCATCAAGAAGAATCTAAAACATAGAACAGGCATGAACGAGTATTTTCAACCAGTTCTAAGAAACGGAACTAAGCAATCATTTAACAAATTCACGTCAGATGTTCTCGGTCATGTACAATTATCTTTCAACAACAAAAAGAGTAAAATTCTTCTTCGAAAGAGCAACAAAAGAAAAAAAAGTCAAAATATCCAACATTTTTGTTAATTAAATTTCGTTTCATATTCTCAAAACCTAATGGAAGCTAAGAAAAGTAATCAAGGTACCTGATAAATGTTGAGGAAGCGATTGGAAGTCAGCTGAGCTAAGTGCTGCGAAGGAAAAACAAGGAATTTTTCCTGGTAACCAGAGAGCTGCATTCTTAAAGAAGCTCGAATCGAGCAAGCATGAGGAACTAATCGCTTCAACCCAAACATGTCCGTGATCGATTCGGCTTCTCTCACGGTATCGTCTTCACACTCTCCGTTGATTCTCTGCTGAACCCTAATCGGAAAACTGTACGGTCAATCTCTGCAAACCGCGGGAACGGACTGCTCCTGAATTAACACCGGTGGGATCGGTATTGGTTCGCAATAACCGGACCGTTATCTGGGCCTGGCCCAACATAGCTCTTTTAGTAAGGCCTGCTGGCCCATTTGTGAATTCTACGTAAATATATTATCATCCATCAAGACATAGAGGTTCGAATCCTTCCAATCTCATATATTATCAAACTAAAAAGAAATAAAAATTATAATTTTGTTGACCGAGAGTATATATATAGTTGTAATAAGTTCACTCCGTCCCGAAAGACATAAATATTTTATAATAAGGCAAAATATATGTATATAATATATAAAACTCGTTTTAACTGTGAGCCTAGAGGGCTTTGAGTTTCGAGCACGTCGGATGAACCTAATCTAGCCTTTAACATGTTTTAGAGCTTGAGATCATACGTCACAAGTCAAAATAGACAAGGTTCATTAACGATGGGCTTGAATTCATTGCATATCATAACACCAGAACTAAAGTAAGTATATGAAGAAGGAGAACAGAACAATCGAAGACAGCACAGTGGGCTTGTCATCCCGTTCAGCCGTTATTTGAGTGCAGAAGAAAATAGTAAAGCACAGCACAAGAGAGGCAACAACTTTGGGGCACTCAGGCGTATGATTTATGAAATGAGAGAGATGCCAGCGGGGAGTAGATTATCGGCCAAGAACTTGTTTGCAGCTTCTGATGGGTGGAATCCATCCCAGAACACGTATTCAGATGCGTTGGCACATGTCCCTACGGATTCTTTGTTGCATAGGATTGATGTCTCAAGCAAGCCTGTGCCACAGCAAGCCTTCCTTGCCTCCAAGAAACCTACACAAAATTTTATGCAGGAGTTAATGACATGTCCTCCTCGGCCCTCATCGTCAAATATTGTTTGTTTTGGCCCGTTATGTATAGCTGTCAGCCTCACGATTGTAAAACACGTCTACTAGAGAGAGATTTTCACACATTTATAAGGAATGTTTTGTTTCTATCTCCAATCGATGTGGGATCTCACAATCTACCTCTTTTGGGGGCCAACATCCTCGTTAGCACACTGCTCGATGTCTGGCTCTAATACCATTTGTAACAATCTAGTTGTCTGCTTTAACCCATTACGTATCGCCGTCAGCCTCACGATTGTGAAACACGTCTACTAGGGAGAGGTTTCCACACATTTATAAGAAATGTTTTGTTCCCCTCTCCAACCGATGTGGGATCTCACAATCCACCTCCTTTGGGGGCCAACATCCTCGCACACCGCTCGATGTCAGGCTCTAATACCATTTGACAGTCTAGTAGATATTGTCCGCTTTGGTCCATTACATATTGTCGTCACCTCACGATTGTAAAATACGTCTACTAGGAAGAGGTTTCCACACATTTATAAGGAATGTTTTGTTCCCCTCTCCAACCGATGTGGGATCTCACAATTCACCTCCCTTGGAGGCTCTCGTTGGCACACCAATAGATGTCTGGCTCTAATACTATTTATAACAGTTTAAGCCCACCGTTAGCAGATATTGTCTGCTTTGTCCCATTACGTATCGCCGTTAGCCTCACAATCTTAAAATATGTCTACTACGGAGAGATTTTCACACTTTTATAAAGAATGTTTTGTTCCCCTGTCCAACCAATGTGGGATCTCACAATTCACCCAATTGAAGGCTAGTGTCTTCGCTGACACACAGTTCGATGTATGGATCTAATACCATTTGTAACAGTCCAAGTCCGTCGCTGGCAAATATTGTCTTCTTTGGCCCGTTACACATCGTCATTAGTCTCACGATTTTAAAACACGTCTACTGGGAAGAAGTTTAATACTCGTATAACGAATGTTTTCCTCTCTTCAACCAATATGGTATCTTACCCATACCTTCTCCTTCATTTGAGATATTGTATGAGAAATTAGACTAAATGGCATACCGTTTTCAGCAGGCTTTGTGACAAGTTCATAGAGAGGCTTGTAAGTGTCCAAGACAACCAAATTGAGGCCAGGAAGGTTGGCATGCAAGCTCTGAGACGTGGCATTGAGTTTGCTATTGAATGAAACTGCATCATTGTTTAGCTTACCCACACACTCATTGCTGTCAGATCCAAAGATTGTTATGGCTGTCGGAAGACATCCAAGCGGTGGTAATGTTGTTACTCCAATCCTCCGTGCTCCCAATGCATAAAGATTCTAAAAACATAAGTTTTGTTATATAATATTGTATGGCCGAACACACCTTGTACCTATTATCCTCTTTAAATTTTCTTTTTTGAGTTTTTTCTTAAAGAACGTGTTTACTTGGGAGAGGTTTCCATACTTTTATAAAAAATGCTTCGTTCTCCTCTCCAACCAATATGGGATCTCACAATCCACCCTTTTGGGATCAACATCCTCGCTGGCACATTGGCCAGTGACTAGTTCTAATACCATTTGTAATCGTCCAAACACCACTAGCAGACATTATCTCTTTAGACTCTCTCTAAATTATTAGTGTGTTTGAAGAGGAAGGGCAAAACCTGAATGAAGTTTATGTAGGAGGTGATGAGAATGTCAGTGAACTGAGTAACAGTATATTTCTTGTAAACTAGAGGATTCACGTAATAGTTCTGCAGAAAGTCATTGCTCCCCGCACTGACAAGGTAAATAGCACCAGATATGATAGCTGAAGCGTTGGGTTTTCCAGCAAATTCTGCTACTTTGTTCTGATACTCCTTGTAGTATTCCAGCTGCTCTGTTAGGGAAAGAGCATTCTACAATACCACAAGGCAAACATGTTATTAATATAGGAGCGGTGTTCAAGATCGATATTGTAATAGTTCAAGTCCACCGCTAGTAAATATTGTCTTTTTTAGACTTTCCTTTTCTGACTTCCCCTCAAGGTTCACATCGATTGGAGAAGGGAACGAGTGTCAGCGAGGACGCTGGCCCCGAACCAAACATTTTTTCTAAAGGTGTAGAAACCTCTCCCTAACCTAACAAATGTGTCTTGAAGGTAAACCCGATAAAAAAAGTTTAAATAAGACAATATCTGTTAGCAGTGAATTTAGGCGGTTACAAACAAACTTTTGATTTATGGTACTATTACGTATAGGTGTGCTGTTGTGTCGATGTATCCAGAAGCAGCTGAGGCAAAGCTTGTTCCAATCAGGAGGTTCTTTCCTCCTGCTTCACCGAGGTAAGCTTGTGGGTAAGATGTAAATCCCAAGTACTCAGCTGTTCACAAGTCAATAAAAGAACTTAGTCCAAGTCCATTGTTAGCCGATGTTATCCTCTTTAAATTTTTGTTCAAAGTTTTTAAAACGTGTCTGTTAGAGATAAGTTTTCACACCCTTATAAAGAAGATTTATTCTTCTCCCAAACCAGTGTAGGATCTCACAATTCACCTCCTTAAAGACCCAGCGTTCTCTTCAAGGGCTTTCCATGATGCGTTTTAAAACTTTGAGAGAAAGTTTTAAAGGAAAAGCCCAAAGAGACGATATCCGTTAGTGGTGAGTTTGGACCGTTCCAAGTAGTATCAGAGTCAAATACCGACCAGTGTGTGAGATCCTACATTGGTTAAAGAGGAGAACCATACATTTTTTATAAGGGTATGAAAACCTGTTTGTACTAGACGTGTTTTAAAACCACGAAGGCCTATAAGACGGTTATATAAACAGAAGTAAAATAAAATGAAATGAGGTTCTAAAATTGAAAGCACCAGTGAAGTCTGAGGCAAGTTTTCCATTGCAGAACCGTCCGGTGGGGTTGTGAGTAACAAAATCCCTCCCATAAGGGGGAAAATTTGCTTTCATGAGGGTTTTGAGGTGATTGTTGATGCCCACATCAAGAACAGAGTCCCCAAATGTGAACATTGCAGGAACCAGTGGCTGCCCATTTGCCAGAGATTGGCTCACAGGCGCAAGGAGAAGGAAGAAAATGGCTAAACAAGTCCTATCCATGAGTGTCCAGTGAGGTTGCTTGAAAAACAATAGCTGAGAACAGAGATTTAAATGGTTTGTAAAGTTCATACGCTCAAGAAATCTGATCATTTACAGCTTGGTATGTACCAACATTATTTTATAATCCATATTTGAAGGTTTATAAGGTTTCCAAGACATTCACCTTCACAAAATGTTTGGAATTCGCCTCAGGATATTGATGCCCAAAGATATCATGTTTGACCTTTGGATTTCGTATTGCGCACCCTTATTTGCTTTCCAACTGCTCTGCTATGTCACCCTCGTGTTATATATTTAAAAACAACGACGTTCGAAAGTTCTATAGTGTACTTTGTTCGAAGAAAAAATTGTTGAGAGAGAAGTCCCACGTCATATAATTAAAAAGAATATCATGATTGTATAAATAAAAAATACTATCTCTCACTCGTAAGATACCTTGAAAATCAAAAGTAAAACTATGCGAGTTTATGCTTAAAGTGGATAATATCACACCATTATGAAGGGTCGTGGTTACTAACACTAAAATAAGCTTTTTTTTTTTTTTTTTTTTTTTTTAAAGTCTTCTATAAGAAGGGTCGAAGGTAGCTTTCTTACATGCCTAATAAGTAAGAAATATGGTCAGTGATACCTTCGAACCAGTAAGTTTTCCTTCTTCGACCTAAACATAGTTCACAACCAAATCTAACTCGAAGTCCGTTGGTATTTTCTTTTTTTAACTGTTTAAAAAAATCATATTTTAATAACCATGCATGTTACAATAATAACTAAAATTTCATAAAATTCAATATCATTCATCTCCGAGATACAATTTTTACTAACATCAGTTACAAAAGTAAAATATTATTAATATTTAGGTTGAATTGTAACCCTATTTTCGAAATCTTGACAAAAAAACATGTCAATTTATGCAAATCGACTGAATTTTTTGTTTCCCAAAAGTTCAACCCAAACTAAACAATTTTTTTTTTTAACCAAACTCCACTTTTATAATTAGGGTTGGATTGTTCGGGTTAGTCAAATTTTCAAGTCTTATAAACACTAATACTCATTGTTGTCTTCTTTTATGCTCTCATGCAATAGAAGCCCCTAATCCCTCCGTAAGTGCCTCTATTTATACCCAATCTAATCCTATTTTATTTTTAAGATTGTTATAAAAATTAAAAATAATTTATATTTGTAATAGAGATAACATGCGGTTTAACTAATAAAAAATTAATATTTAAATTTTATAAACAAGGTAATATATACAATTTTTTAGAATAATTAAAAAAAAATATAAACGATAATAAATTTTATTTGGGTAATTTAAGTCACAAATAAACCACCAAAATAGATTAAAACTAAATATTTGAGATCACAACCACAATAATAAAATAAAATTCAAAATAGAATTTATGGCATGAAAATTATAGTATTGGAAAAAGGAAAAGGCATTGGAAAAGAACAACCAGCCACCACACAGGAAAAAAGAATTATTATTTATTGGGTATGTGATAGCCGACATTAGGCGCGTGCTAATAACTTCCTAACGCGCTCTTTGGGAGCGTGGCTCAAAGTCTGCATTTCTTAGCTGTCTGTCGGTGTACAGAGCGATTGGATCCTAAGCGATGACAGGGCAAGCTACTAAGCTAGTGCTGGCAGTGGACCCCACTTTTTAAACTTTTTTTTTTTTTTACAAATTTAACAGTTATTTAAATATATCTATAAATTATAGAAGAATTGTAAATTTTGAAAGTACATAGCTAAATCAATATTAGTTCTTACTTAATAATTTAAAATAAAATTAAAATAAAATTAAAATAAAATTTATTAAAAATTTAATCCTAAAATATATATGAAAAAAAAAATCAAATCATAAAAGCATATAATTACGTCAAATTGAATTTAGTCGAAGAAAGTAAGAATGTAACCTCGAATAATAGGATAGGAATTTGAATTTCCAGTAATTATAGCTAAATCACGAAAATTTGGTATTTATTTATCGAATACTATATTTTAAGTGGAAAGGCAGTACACCGAACATTCGTATAACAATAACGGAAGATCATAACTTGCAAAACGAGATCAACCTGCATATTTGAGTGGTTTCATTTTTTTTTTTTTTTTTCATTCCCCAAATGTGCTAGAAATTCTTCAAACTCTAGTAGACGTGTTTGGCTTGCCTTTAACGGCTTAATGTCTAGTGTTGTAGTTCTTAACGTTGTTAGGGGGTAAGACATCTGCTTAATATTCTATTGGGAGGAATGACGATTGAGGTATATTTTTCAAGCTTTATTCTTGATCGATCTCAACATCATCACAACCTCAACCATCCCTTTCGTTGGTTCTCCTCTTTGAGCTAGAGTGACAATTTTCTTCGACCATCTCCCAATCATAAGGTCTATTTTCCTTAGTTTTTTTATTGCTTCTTCAGTTGATCTCAATAACTATATTTTAAGTCCCAGTAATGAATCACGGGTACGAGGTTGGTTCTTACCGATTGATCAAACAGTCGTGTATCTTGAAGTCTAGCTGCTATTACAATCAAAGTGGTTGCATTTATGAAACTTTTAAACTACAAGACCTATTCGTTGAAACGTGAGACATACTCTTGAATTATCTATTGGGACCTGCTTGATTCACAATAAGTGAATTTGAAGATCGTGTAGGACTCTTCCTCTTAAGAACTGAATATGAATGCACGTGCTAATTTGTTGAAAGAACCGACGAAAAATTTTAATTTCCCCGATACAACAAATTTCCAATACCCATAATAACATTTTTTCATAAAATTAAAAAAAAAAAAACCCTTAAAATCTTCTAAAAATAGGGAAAAAAGTTGAAAAAAATTAAAACAACCAAATATGTTTTTTTCGTAGAGATTGAGGATTTAGTGTATTATTGTTTTTTTTTTTTTTTTTTTTCTCTTGTTATAAAAATAAAAGGAACAAACGTGAACCCACATGAGCATATGCAGGACACAAAGACAGCTAATGCTGAAGCTAATACGCACATTATGCCCACATGACACTCAATTTGACTAACTTTTTTTCTTCTTCAGACACGAAAAATCCCCCATAAGCTTCTTTTAGTAGCCATAATAATTTATTATTATTGGGTTAATCCCAATTTTTATACTTTATAAACAAGTATTAAATAAATAATTTTTTTGTTCACCTATAAACCTTTGATTTTTTGTTTTAATTTGATTAATAATTTAAATATATATGTATTTTTTAAGAAATATTAAATTAATGGTAGATAAATATTAAGAAAAAACACAATTTTAGAAAATAAAATAAAAGGATTATGAAACAAAAATTTAATTTAATTTAATTTTTTTAATATATAGTTTTATTATACAACTATATTTTCCTGTTTTGTTTGAAATATTTCTATAATCCGCTTCAAAGTACTAATAAAGAAAGTATATGAATAGTTTTTTTCTACTTTCAATTATTACCAAATTAGTTTCTGAATTTGTTAAAAATTCACTCAAACTTAGAATATTGATATTTACTTGTTTTAAAATTATATATATATATATTTTTTACATTATTCTTTTAAGGCTAACTATTACGAAGGTTAAACAAATAAAACTAAATTATTACTTAACACGATCATTACTAAATATCATTAATTTTCTTTAATAAATGTGAGATTTAAGATAACAAAACATTTTTTTATAAGAGTATAGAAACTTCTCAGTAGTAGACACGTTTTAAAACCTTAAAGAGAAATCTTTGAATAGAAAATTCAAATATAACAATATCTGTTAACGGTGATATATATATATATTAAAGAAAATAATAAAAAAACAAATCGACAACCCAAACCCAATTGAACCTAACTTATGTACACTCGGACTAGAAGCAAAACTATAAAAACGAATTGATCAAAAAGATTTTTTCCAATCTAATTTAACCTAACTCGTGTACTAGAGTGTAACCAAAAGCAAAACTAGACAAGCATGTCTAAAGAGATAATAATGTGTACAAATTGAGAGGGTTGGGTTGATTATTGCTACTCCTCAATTGATTTAATTTAGAGATAAAAGGGTAAAAAAGTAATGGTAAAAAAGTAATTATGGATAATGAGCAGTAAATAAGTTTAAAACAGGAGTTTGATTCCTAATCTTGTAACTAATGGACGTCCCAAATGATTAGCATGGCTTAATCTTCAAAGTGTTAGTACTAAAATTAGACTGCAAAACTTTTCCGGTGCTATTAATGGAATTTCTATAAAATTTAATATAATTCCTGGAAAACACGTGTCAGGTCTCAGAGAGCGAGTATGAGTATTTTCATACTCACCGGTGGAAGAACAGAGGTATTTGATCTTTCACACACTCGCCTGTCGTTCGCCTTTTCTCTCGCTCTCTGGTATTCCCATTCCTTCAATGTCCATAAATACGCTCAGCCTCTCAATTCTTCTCTCACAAGTCACAACCCATTTCCTTATTTTCTAATTTTGTGATCTTTTCTTCAAGCTTCTTCTCCTCTGTCTTCAAAGATTCTTGCAGGCACAACGCGGGATCTTCACTTTAGATTTGCAGAGTAGCAACAATGGCGTCCCAGAACAGAGTAGATCTGGACGGCAACCCGATTAAGCCGATCACCATTTGCATGATTGGCGCTGGTGGGTTCATTGGCTCTCACCTTTGTGAGAAGCTCATGGCTGAAACCCCTCACAAGGTGCTTGCTCTTGATGTTTACAATGACAAGATTAAGCACCTTCTTGAGCCCGATTCCCTACCCTGGGCCGATCGCATCCAGTTCCACCGTCTCAATATCAAGAACGATTCCAGGCTCGAGAGTCTCGTTCGAATGGCAGATCTGGTTCGACTCTTGTGATTCCTTCGCTTTTCAATATTCATTCTTCTTGAAGAATTGTTCATTTCTTGTTCTGTGTAGTTTGAAGAATTGGTTCTTCTTTGGGTTTATTGTTAGTTCTGTGCTAATGCTCGTTCTTGTTCTTGCGGGTTTTGTCATTAAATTTGTGTTTTATGAGATGTTTTGTGATTGGAATCTTTCTTTGCGTGATGCAGACGATAAATCTTGCTGCGATCTGTACACCGGCGGACTACAATACGCGACCACTTGATACCATTTACAGCAATTTCATCGACGCAATTCCTGTGGTGTGTACGCGATTTGTTCATCTTTTTCTTTCTTGATATTTTTACTTCTTAATTCAAAGGATTAGGTTATCGTTTGATTTGATTTTATGTGCTCTCTTTTCGAAGGTTAAATACTGTTCTGGCAACAACAAGCGTCTCATTCACTTTTCAACTTGCGAAGTCTATGGTAAGACAATTGGAAGCTTTCTTCCAAAAGATAGCCCTCTTCGTCAGGTAAGGCATCTCTTTCTACATTCTTTTTCCTCTTATTATAAATTGCATCAATTCATTTGATCTATATTCATTTTCCTTACTCTTTCGATGGAATTGCTATGAATATGTACTCTGGAGATTCAATAGGTGTGCCGTTTTGTTTCAATTTTCTCCCTCGTTTCGGAATTTTCTTTGAATCGCAATGGAAGATTTGCAGGATTTGACTTGAAATGAGAGTATAAACATGTTGCAGTAAGAAAAATCTATTAGATCTTTAAATTGAACCGTCATTGCCCCTTCACAAATGATTGAAAATTCTATACAACATATCTTGGTTTGCATGAGGATGTGGATTTCTGTATTCTTTGATCAACAGTTTGGTTGAAATGTAGATTACAACCGACATTCTAGTCGTTGAGTTTGCCATGAAACTAGTTTCCAGATTGAAATAATTCTCTGATTTGAAAATTACATGTTCATAGATGACAGCGATTTCTAATGCTACTTTTTCATCGCATCCTTACATGATAGCCTAATTGTCGAGAATGAGCTGAACCATTGTATTGTAATTTCTCTATGATAGGATCCGGCATATTATGTTTTGAGTGAGGATGCTTCTCCTTGCATCTTCGGTCCCATTGAGAAGCAAAGATGGTCGTATGCATGTGCGAAACAATTGATTGAGAGGCTGATTTATGGTTAGTTTTCTTGTGTACTCTGTTGCTTCATGGGAATCAATACTTGGAAACTGCAGTTCTTCTTAGCCTTTGTTCTTTCCCAGCTGAGGGTGCTGAAAATGGGATGGATTTTACAATTGTAAGACCATTCAACTGGATCGGACCAAGGATGGACTTCATTCCTGGCATTGATGGCCCAAGTGAGGGCGTTCCCAGGGTTCTAGCTTGCTTTAGCAATGTATGTTCTGTTAATTTGCTTCTTTGGCTTCCAGTTTGTTTCAGACTCATGACTGTGTTTCCTTTTATGATATTATGTAGAATCTCCTTCGACACGAGCCACTGAAGCTTGTGGATGGCGGTCAATCCCAAAGAACATTCATATACATTAAGGATGCCATTGAAGCTGTTCTTTTGATGATTGTATGACTTGCTTACCTTCTGTTTTTCTTTCTTCTTCAACCTAAAGTTTGAAGCAGACATATCTGAATTGTTGTGTATTTTTGTTCAGGAAAACCCAGCGAGGGCCAATGGCCATATCTTCAATGTGGGCAACCCCAACAATGAAGTAACAGTGAAGCAGCTTGCTGAAATGATGACCAAGGTGGCAAATCGTGTCTGCTTTTAAAATTTCTATTATTATTATTATTTGCTATTGTTGGATGAAGAAAGTTTAAGTTGCTTGCTTTTGCACTCGTGCAGGTTTATGCAAAGGTAAGCGGGGAACCTTCGCTTGAGACCCCGACAATCGATATAAGCTCTGAAGAATTCTATGGCGTGGGCTATGACGACAGTGATAAGAGAATTCCTGACATGACCATCATCAACAAGCAACTCGGTATGATGCACATCTCGTTTCGTATTTTCCTTCCATCTCTGAATAGCGATCTTAATAAACTTGCACAAATATTTAACGTATTTTCCTTCAGGTTGGAATCCGAAGACATCGCTCTGGGACCTGCTGGAATCGACTTTGACCTACCAACATCGAACATACGCAGAGGCAGTGAAGCAGGCAACATCAAAACCAGCTGCATCTAGCTAGGTAGAGAGAGTGATGATGATGCTCTTACAGTGGAGTTTTATTTGTATTCTTTTCTGAGATTATAAGTATATGTTGATGGATGAGAATCCCACATTGGTAACATTTTTTTTTTGTTCTTGATTTTGAAATGTGTTAGTTGTGGTGGGGATAGGCGAAGAATGTGTAGTAGTAGCAGTGTACGCCCTGTCGGGGGGAAGACTCGGTGATATATGTAAAATGATTGAATTTCAAGCTTGGACTACTATAAGTCCAAGGGAGAATACAAGTAAAATCTACTACGTTTCTGTCTTTTACTTTCCCTTCTTTGCCATTGCATTTCTGGACACGTCTTAATATTATTAATCAATCAATAATTCTTAAATTATTCTAATTTAATAAAACTAATAAATGTATTCACGAGAAAAATAATTCTTAAATATATATGTATTCACGAGTATCAAATAGTCTTACTTCATTGCAAAATGATCATTAATTAAGATAAAATTACACTTAAACCCCTCATGTCATCAACCGAAGTTGCTTTGGCGGAGTGGTTAAGGCGTGTGCTACTAGTACATGGAATTCGAATGATTTTTCATTTAAAATTAATTAAATATTAAATTATCCATGTTAATTGTCAATTGAAGTTGCTTTGGTCTGAGTGGTTAAGGTGTGCTAAGTATATGGGTTTCCCTGCAAGAGATTCACGTACAACGTCTATTTTATATTTTTTCCTTAATTAAAAATAAGTACTGTCCATGCTAATTGTCAACTGAAGTCGCTTTGGCCGAGTGGTTAAGGCGTGTGCCTGCTAAGTACATGGGGTTTCCCCGCGAGAGTTCGAATCTCTCAGGCGACGTTTCTCTTCTATATTTTTTCCTTTGATTTTTCATTTTTATTTATTTTCTCAAAATATTTTCTTCTCTCTGTATCATTTCCGCCGATTCCTTGTTACTGTTTTTTGCTTCTCCTCCAAACACAATTTAGGTTTTTGGTTTCTGATCGTTTTTCTTCCACATTCTTCAAGTCGTCAACCATTTATTTCTAGGGCCTGCCGTTCTTGCAAAGATAGCTGCCATTAATATGTCAGTAACCTCGCCCTGCTTCAATCTCATCCATTCCGCCGTTGCTTCCTCCCCAGATGCCTTTCCTTCGAAACTCGAAGTTAGAGCTTCGGGATGCTTTACATGGCCTTGTTCTGAATCTAGGAGCTCCTTTAAGGTTGTTTCTCTTCATTATTCATCTAATGTGAGCTGCCGGATTCCACTTAAGTGTTTTTCGTCCGAGGCGGCGGCTGAGACCATCGCGGCGGCGAAGGACTCTAAGGTCTTTGATACTGATTTTGAATCTCGAATAGGTGGGGATGGTGGTTTTGGAGGAGATGGAAATGGTTTTGGTGGCAACGGCGGCGGCGGTGGCGGCGGCGATGGAAATGGTGATGGTGAGGAGGAGAGGGAGTTTGGACGGATATTGAAATTCGACGACGTGATCAAGGAGGCTGACGCTCGAGGAGTTAGACTTCCTGAGGATATGCTCGAGGCTGCTAAGGCAACCGGGATACGGGAAGTTTTTCTTCAGCGTTACTTGGACTTGCAGGTACAATCCATTTCTCAAGTTCGTGAAAGTAAATGAATCGAAAGCATCATGCGTAGCACTTGAAACTGTTGCATGCCTGTCGCTCTTGTGCTTGCTGTTTTAACAACTCCTTGCAGGATTACCTTATTTGTTTCACTGTTCTTTTGGGTGAAATTCAACAAAGAAATTGTTATCAGCTGTAAATTCAGCAACCTCAAGAGATCTTGTTGATTTGTGGGACATGAAGTACGTTTTTGAGAATGAAACTGTGTGAATATGTGGAACCTTTCTCATATGATTGAACAAACCATTAGTTTCACTGCCCTGTCACCATGATTCTCCTTTAAATCTCTCATTTTTCCCTCATGTATATATCAGTTAGAATCCTTCTCCCCTCTGTCCTTTCGAAATTGGTGGTGTATGATTGGTTTTTGCTTGAGCATAAAGATGATTTTTTTTCTTCTTATTTTGAAAACAAATATGTATCAAAATAATGAAGGAAATTTTCTTTTGGTGTTTTACAGGGGTCAGGTTGGTTGTTAGGCTTCTTGATGAATTCCTGCTCCATGTTTCGTGACCGAATGCTAGCAGATCCTTCTTTTCTTTTTAAAGTCGGAACAGAGGTTTGTTTTGGTGTTATTAAAATTCAATGCAAGCTAATGATCCACAACTCTCGCTGTAGTTTTGCATTGTTAGCAATGAGTTAATTTTCTCCTATAGTTGCTAATTGTTGGCATTTATAGCAGCGAGAGAAATCACATTGTTGGCATTTAAATTCAGGATTTGAGGCCCTTGATTATATGTTCTAACCGATACCATACCTTGGCAGTTCTCTTTGATCAATTCAGATGACTTGTTGATTAATTGTAAAATACAATTCCCAATTAATGGATCTAATGAGCTTTGCTGATGCAGGTGGTCATAGATTCATGCTGTGCTACATTTGCTGAAGTTCAGAAAAGGGGAGAGAATTTCTGGGCAGAGTTTGAGTTATTTGCTGCTGATCTTTTGGTTGGTGTTGTGGTTGACATTGCTTTGGTTGGTATGTTAGCACCATATGCTCGTATAGGACAGCGGCCTGTATCAAGAGGTTTATTAGGACAAATGCAGCGTGCTTATTCTTCTCTTCCTAGCAGGTTAATATCACATGACGCGTTTTATGATGAAATTTTCAGTACCCTTATAAGTTCCAGACTTGTAGTTCCCTGTGTTACCTTATTTTATATTTTATTTAGTTCTTGCTGCTGTATGCTTGACAAAGTTTCTTGAGCCACTACTTTGTTTAGTATATATTTTTTTCTTTTGAAGATGAGATGATGTTCTCTAAACATTGGACGGAATCAGTCTCTCCTAGATTTGGCCTCAATTTGCTGACCATTCTCAATTTTCTTTGAATTTAGAATTTCCACGCTCCATCTTGACTTCTATAATTAATTACCCTTTTTTTTGCCTCTGCAGTGTTTTTGAAGCTGAAAGGCCCGGGTGTAAATTCACAGTGAAGCAGCGAATTGCATCATTTTTCTATAAGGTACTGATTTCATTTTTTTAAAGCAATTGAAGTTACTTTCTCATCCTTGTTTCTTTATCTTGTTTTGGAACTTAGTTTTCGAGGTATGGCTTTGTTTTTCTTGTTACTGCTATATCTCTTCGGGGGTTTGATTTAACTTATAATCATTGGTGCATTTTTGTCCAGGGTGTCTTGTATGGCTCAGTGGGATTTGGATGTGGTCTCATTGGCCAGGGGATTGCTAATTTGATCATGAACACAAAACGGTAAGCTTGTTTAAATATGTCTTGCATGCCTTGTTTTCTACTATTATTAGACTACCCTATATTTTTAAATTGGTCATGTAGTTGTTTACCTTAAAGAAGTTCACCTGTTGGTGTTGATCAACTCATGAACTTTGATTTGTTCTTCGACTGATGTGTGTTTTTAGAACAGATGTGCCATTGCCACAATCCATTTCTGATGATTGATTATAGACCGATTGATGTAGGACACACTAAATAATTACAGTTGACCGAGGAGTTGAATATGACTTAGTTCTAAAATGATAGTAAAATATACAAGTACTGAATGTGGGACTCCCAAAATCTTGTGTCTGCTTTGAATGGTCATAAAAAGTTGTGTTTTATGATAGGCATAAGATTCCAATTTTTTGTATGGCTTTAATCATTAATTTTATAATTTCTCGGATATAACTGTTAGCTATAGAAAAAAGAACAGAAAAGAAAAGAATATAAAGATATAGCTGATGCTTTTTGCTTTGTATTTATTTCTAGTTTGTCGAATTGTATTTTTTATCATTCTTTATTTGTCCCTTGAATCTTTTCGAAAATGACATGTTGTCTGATTGCATGTGTTGTATATTTGCCTTAAAGAACCTTGAATCTATCATGTCATCTGTTCCCTCCAAGTTGTTGAAGACCTATTTCAATGTTTGAAATACTTGATTATGAATTATGATAACCGTAGAAAGTTAAAATATCTTTTTAATTATACATTAGACTAACATTATATCTCTGTCTTGATATTTATCTTGGGAACTGTATTTAATGATTTAGGTGTATAAAGAAATCAGATGAGGATGTGCCTGTGCCTCCTCTCATTCAGAGTGCCGTTCTCTGGGGTATACATCTTATCTGTTCCTTGAATCCTCACTATTTTACTTTACTAATCTGTTTTGTCTTAATATAAGTAGGTTCACGTTCTTCTGAATTAATCTGAATCAATTTAGCTTAATACATCATCAATAATATTTTCTTAGGTTAAACTAAATTGTGATTCCTAGTCCGTAGTTTGGTGCAAGTCACTCATTTCTTAGGATCATACTGACTGGCCCTCCCATTTACTTTTATTAAACAATAAGTTTTGGTCAAGTTTCAACCTGGAGCCGATATCAAATTCTTGCTGGAAAGCTTAACCAAAAGCCCCCTTAGTTTTATCAGTCTATTCTGTTCTGTTCTATCCTCATGTCAACTACAACCTGCTGACTACTTTTATATATGTTAATTTAGTAACTCTAAAGCTTCTATTTTCCCTGATTCAGGTGTTTTCCTTGCGGTATCTTCCAACACTCGTTATCAAATTGTGAACGCACTCGAGCAGGTGGTCGAATTCTCGCCTTTGGCAAAGAAGATTCCACCGGTGGCAATGGCCTTCACAGTTGGTGTGAGGTTTGCCAACAACATTTATGGTGGTATGCAGTTTGTGGATTGGGCCAGATGGAGTGGTGTTCAATAAATTTAACATGCTGCATTAACTTGCCTTAAATCTTTTTTTCTTTTTTTTTTTTATAAAAAAAACCTTAGTTTGGCTTCCCATAAGAGTTTTTATATTTTAATCTGTAAGCTTTAGGTTAGGAATCTTTAAAAAAAAAATAATAATAATAAAAAAAAATAATAAAATAAAAAACCCATAGTGTTGCTCCCTACAAGAAGTATTGTATCGTAATCTGTATGCTTCAGGTTTAGGCAGCCGATCTCTTATACTCCTGGGGTTGGGCTGGGTGGGCTTATAGCGAATAGGATGTCGATTTTTCGTATGAGTATCATTTTGGTAGTGGTTTGAAGTTTGTTGGATCAAGGTTTTATTTATGGGATATATAACTTAAACTTGTGTAGATCCTTGAAATAAATCATGACTTGGATATCCATGTTCTTCAATGCGATTATTAGGGAATTTGCATGAGAAAATTGTTTCAATTTGAAACGATGGCTGTATCTGAGTGGCTTGAGAATTCGTCTGCCATCGCCATAAACCATAACTCACCGGCGGACAGGCCCCACCCATTAAGCAGGATCTGATCGTTATTGCAATGATTAGTTTCGACCTGCAACAGTGCGGATGGACAAAAAGAGGGGAACCAGCAAATCATTGCTGGATATTTTAAAATCGCCTCGCGGTGCCGCCTCCCTCTTCCCTTTCCGGCCTGTAATTGATACTCCAATTGCTTGAGTTGAGGATGTAGCGCCTTTCCAATTGGCACATTATAAAAGTCTATACCTACTATTTTTTTGTTTTTTCATGTCAATTAGAGAAATATTTTCATATCCTAGTAAGAAACGCTTCGTTCCTCTTTTCAACCGATGTAGGATTGCTTATCGGTGATAGCTTAATTTGTTATATTTGCAGCTCGAAGAGTGAGAAATGGGTAGAGGATAGAAAAAGAAGCCATGCAAATGTCTTATATTGTTAACTTTTTATGTTGATGGGGTACAAAAGCTATAGCGTTAACGTGTAAATTGTAAATATTTATTTACTCCATAAACGTCAACATCAAATTAATAAGTCATTTTTGTTAACTCGGGTTGAATGGATGATATTTGAAAAACATTAATGTATATATTATAGATAAATCCTTTCAACTGGCCTTCATGTTTTTATCGTCATTCTTTTTGTGAAACGTTACTTTTCATTCAATAATTAATTGTGAGGGGCGTGATAAAACTTTAACATTTTCAATTCAAGTTAATGATAAGATTAGATGTATTTTTATTTTTATTTTTTCAAATTTAGATGTTTTATTGAAATAAATCTTTAATATATATATATATATATATATATTTATATATAAGTGGACGATAACAAAATATTTGAATATTTTTTAAAATAAAAAAATTTACGAAAATTATTGAAACAAAACATGTTATTTATTTTAGAAGGTATTTTCTATAATATAGTAATTTCTTATACATACAGGTTTAACAAAACTGTAGCGAGAAGGAACTGAAGAAAGTGTTAAAAATGGAGCAAATAATAAAATAAATAAAAAACAAATTGACGGGGGATCATTTCTGGTTGAAATTTCAGGCTTTGATGGAGGTAAAATAAAAGTCGTCTCTGCTGCCCGCCACTTCCCGTCGACCGCTTTGCCAATTTTCCTCACTCCATCAATCTCTCGATTTTCCTCTTCATTAATACATTTCTCGCTGTTCGTTCTCGATCAAACCGCCGATATTTGAATTGCTTCTCCGTTGTATTGTCTCGATTTTTGAATTGGAGTTCGTCTTCTTTCCAGTAGCTCTGCTGCTTGGTTCCGTCAGATCCGCTGGTGGAGCGCGGGGATCTAGGATAGGGAGCTGAAGAGATTGTGTGTTTCCAGCTGGATCTGAGCGGAGATGGCGTTGTCCGGTATGAGAGGTCTCTCCGTTTTCATTAGCGACATACGTAATTGCCAGAATAAAGAGCAGGAGAGGCTCCGAGTCGACAAGGAGCTTGGAAATGTCCGCACGAGGTTTAAGAACGAGAAGGTTAGGGCTGACCTTTACTTGCATTAATGATTGTAATTTTGGCCTTCTGTTCCCTATTTTGCGAGTGCTTGCAGTTTTGTTCATAAAAACTGTGGAAATCACGCGATTACCTAATTTTCGGCTTGGTGTTGCGTTTAAATTGTTTCAAGAGAAAATGTAGATATCGAATACATGACGTGATGACCTGTTTGAAAATGTAGATATCGAATACATGTCGTGCTTGCAGTTTTTTTTTTTTTTTTTTTTTTTTTTT
>NW_019272032.1:2758107-2787378 GCF_002738345.1 Cucurbita maxima | reverse complement strand
CATGTCGTGCTTGCTTTTTTTTTTTTTTTTTTTTTTTTTGTTCCGCGTCATTTAGCTTGCTACGTAGTATTTCAGGAATTTCTTTCGATAGTACTTTTACATTGAGTGAACTACGTTTGTTTTCTCTACAAATGATGAAATAGTATTTTCGTTGCAAGCAGCTACTTAATACATTTTCTATGGATACCATTACCTTTCCATAAAGGTAGTGGTAAACAATATAATCAATCTTAAATTATTATATAAGTCGATGAGTCCACAACCATTTACTAAAAAAAATGTCAGTGTACTCAGAATAAAGCAAGGACTCCGAGTCCATTGTGTGTTTGAGGTCCGCACATAGCAAATGATATTGCATATCTTGAAGTGACTGATTTTGTTTAAGTGGCTTGGGCAGGCCATGGCTCGACAGTGCTTAGCTTTGCAAGATGATCCTTTTTGATTCATTGCTTGTTGTTTAACTTGTTAGATGGGAAAGTTTGTTATAGATGCTTTGTTTACTTGGACGTACATGATGATAAATGGCTATGTTCCATCAATGGCATAGAACATCTCAGAAGGTCTACGTGTGACAGTTGGTTTCATTGAATATGATATTCTATTGGAGTTTAAGGTGCCAATCCTCTAATACGGATTATTTGTACTCAACTAATGCTACACTCCAAAATGGTTTGAGTTTAAGTTGTACAAAATATTGTTAAAGAATCATAACTTTTGTCTCTCTTCAGATTAGTGTGTGATGCATGAGATGATTAATTGGTGAATCACCCTTTTGGTCTCCTTTAAGAATGAAACCTTTGGAGGAGACTGCTATAAAATTTATATTAAACTTGCTGCTCCGAGAGGGAATAAGGACATACTGTGCATTTGGTAGCTAAAATTTTGTGTCTGAATTTTTGAAAAACAGTACCCAGTTTGTGGGTGATTTGATAAGGAATGAAAGGAAATTCTTCCTAGGAGAAGAAAAATGGTGGAATTTATTCCACTTGGAGTGCTTTGCTTAAGGAATTTTGTAATTGATTTGTGTCAATTTGGAGAGTATTAGAGGCAATTGTTATTGGTGATATATATATATATATATATACTCCTTTTGCTTTTTAGGTTGTTGCCGTTAGTTCTTCTAATGAACGTCGTTAAGGGAAAAAAAAAGAAAACAAACTTTGTTGCCAGATTGGTACGGAACATAGCTATATGATACTATTGGTATTTGAAGTGATATGTTCAACTACGGAAACCAGTACATTTGCTCAAAACAATTTAGAGATCCTGTTGAAGGTTTATGAAGCCTTAACAGCCTAAGCACAGTGTGTTAGTATGGGGCTGGAGGGTCAAGCACCTTGAGTTAAATAAAGATTTATAGCAAGCATGGTGTCTCCAACTTTGTGCTTGAATACGTTTTGTAAATATTGACCATATGTTACTAATGTTGACTGTGATTTCTAACAATGGCTTATACCAGGGTCTGACGCCTTATGAGAAGAAAAAGTACGTCTGGAAAATGCTTTACATTTATATGCTTGGCTATGATGTTGATTTTGGTCATATGGAAGCTGTATCTCTTATATCTGCACCAAAATACCCTGAAAAGCAGGCAAGTTTCAGCACCTTTCATGCATTACTTGTAACATGGTGTACTTAGTTACTTTTACCCTTATTCTCCACTATCCTATGAACATTGGATGCATACAGTTGGAATCTGAATATTAAGTATTTCTTTCATCCCTAGGAACATATCCTGTGTTTTTCTTTGATTACTTAAAAGTTTGTTATATTAAATATCGAGATCCTTGGTTCAAAGCCCCTTGGAACCACCTACAGGGTATAGACAACTCACAAGTTTCCTAATGAGCTGGTATATGGTCGACGAGCCATTCTCAGTTTTGAGTTTGTAAATGTAAGAGGTTAAGAGATTTCTTTGAAAAAAGAAATTGAATTATAGAATTATTCATAGATGAGATTTCTTTTTTTAATTTTTTATTTTTACTTCAGGAGTCAAGTTTGGAAACATTTTATTGTACTTGAACCTTGTATGGATCGGAGAGTTATGATATATTTTCATTTTCCTATCATGAATATGTAATTTAAGTCTTGGAATAGAGTTTTCTTGATATTGATTAAAAGTTTATTCTTGACTTTAAATTGTTTCAAGTGTGATTTTATAATTGCAGGTTGGCTATATCGTCACTTCATGTTTGCTTAATGAGAACCATGATTTCTTGAGGTTAGCGATAAATACTGTGCGCACGGACATTATTGGTCGCAATGAAACTTTCCAATGCCTGGCGCTGACTATGGTATGGCCAGAGTCTTCAATTAATTTAACTCCAATTCTTTTTCTTTTACCTACAGACTATATACACACACACAGACACACATATGATGCTTAGGTCCGTCATTAGAAAAGTATCCAGCTGCAGAACCGTCGATCAATTTCAATTGCTTCTTCAGACATCATCTTCTCTGCATAAATTGTATCATCTTCTTCATTGTTTTTCTATTTCTCAAAGCATTATTTTTGCTTCATAGGGGTTTTTTAATATTATTTTTTGGTGAAACTTTCTTATCATACACGCTTTAGCTGCTTAAAGAATTTACGGTTTGATCACCTAAGAACTCATAACCAAATAGTTTTGTGTAAAATAATTTTTTCAGGCAGATATTCTTCTCAAATAGGGTTTAAAAGAAAGTATTGTTGTAGCTTCCATTTGGTTTTTCATTCAATCAGGTGGAGATCTATTGACTAGCGAGTGACCCTTTCTGCTGACGTTACCTGATGGGGACTTGTGTATAAATTATTTATTTATATACATTTTCAATGAAAAACTGATTTTTCATGAGGAAAAAAAAAAAAAAAAATGAAGCCCAAAGATAAACATAGAACCATCAAGGGACCACATGTGACAGTAAGATCTCTCCTACCTCTAAGCCTCACAAAATAGCTCAAATCCCTATCCTGCCACAAAAACATCAATTTGTACTTTCTTGAGACAGGGTAGCGCACAGTATTTATCTCTAAGCCTCACAAGATTTCTTGAGGGTGATGGTTCTCAAGAGAGAAGAAGCTCCATGAACAACTTTCGACTACCCTGAGGATTGACAAAGTCAAAACCAAACACCCTCAAAGAAGCAACTCCCTAACAACTCCAACAAAATCACATCTCTATAGGATATGGTCAAGGTTCTATGCTGCCCTCTTGCAAAGAATATAACAAAGTGGTTTGACCAAAAGGGACCACTTGACCAAAATTTGATCCAAGGTGTTAAGCTTTTCCGTACAAAACCTGTCACACGAAAAAACTTAAACTTCTTGGAAACCTTAATTTGCTAGAAAAAAAAAAAAAAAAAGGAGCAAACAGAACCACTTGTTGGGAAAAGACTGACCAGACATTGAAAAAAGAACTGTAAGAAAAACTTTTGGATGGACAAGGACTCCAAAGGCGGGCATCTTCCCAATGGGAATGTTGATTACTTATTGCACGAAGGAATTGTGTTTTTCTATGATAGAATTTCTCGAGTTCTGTTTCTCACATCCATTAGCTTCTATTCATTTTCTGGTAGGAACGCAAAACTGAGTTTGGATTAATGACAGTATTTTTCTTGACTCCTAACAACATCATTAGCCTTCTTAACATTTGTGATGCCAAGTCCATTTGTATTAATTTCATTAGTAGTTTCTTTTCGTACATCTTAGTCATGATAAACAATTAAAACTCAGAGACTTCGTTGTTCATTTTTACTTATCCATCTCTTTAGGTTGGAAATATTGGGGGGCGAGAGTTTGCAGAGTCATTAGCACCAGATGTCCAAAAATTGCTTGTAAGTAATCAGAGAATATTTCAGTTTTTAACTGATGTTAGAAGATAAACAATGACGTGAAAGAAATTTTATTTTTTCTAGATTTCAAGCAGCTGTAGACCGCTCGTGAGGAAAAAAGCAGCATTATGTCTACTGCGTTTGTATAGAAAAAATCCTGATGTTGTCAATGTAGATGGCTGGTATTTAATTTTCTTGTACTACTATATTTTTCCTTGTTTTCCTTTTCTTTTTCCTCTCTAATCAGTCAGCATTTAAAAATTATTCAGGGCGGATCGGATGGCGCAACTTTTAGATGAGCGTGATCTTGGTGTTTTAACATCTTCCATGAGCCTTCTTGTTGCTCTTGTATCGAACGATCATGACTCCTACTGGAGTTGTCTTCCAAAGTGTGTTAAAATTCTGAAGCATCTTGCTAGGAACCAGGATATTCCACAAGAATACACATATTATGGTATCCCATCTCCCTGGCTTCAGGTTTGTAGTGTTCTGCTACTAAATTTCTGACGAATGGATACTATACTGGCAAGTTTTTTAGATGATTTATATATTTGAGTGAATCTATCTTACGTGCTGTAAACTGGTGCTGATTTCTTTCTGTGAAAAATCACCCTATCCTGGCATTATCAGAAAAATACTTCAAGGTCCATTTTTTACAGATCTTTTGATGTATTTATTTATTTATTTTTTTTTTTTGTAGGCTGAATTGTGAGTTAGTTTTGATATGGATACCATTCCTCAGTCAAATATCATTTACTGGAATGTTATCAAACGATAGTGTTATCCTCATGAGATCTTATGAGTTTTCATCATTTTTCATTTCCAAATTATGAAAGTTCATTCTGTAAAGTTTCTTTATTTAGGAAATTTGCATGAGAAAATTGTTTCAATTTGTATGAGTTCACGTACTTCTTTTACTCTGTTTAGGTAAAAACCATGAGAGCTCTTCAGTACTTTCCAACTATTGAAGATCCAACTACCCGAAGGTCATTGTTTGAGGTTGGTTTGTATCTAAGATAGTGTCTCTGATTTTGTAATTCCTTAAGGGAGTTCATTCATCTAAATGCGGGGTGTGCTTCCAGGTCTTACAAAGGATTTTAATGGGAACAGATGTTGTGAAGAATGTCAATAAGAACAATGCATCACATGCTGTTCTGTTTGAAGCCCTTGCTCTTGTATGTTGGCAATTTTTATCTACAACGTTATTCTTTTTAGATAAATAGATGTATAAATTAGCATTTTGATTTATATTTGCTTTTTATGCATGTTAGTACAAACTTGCTATTTGTAGTTGAATGGGAGGCTGTGCATTGGTCATACTGCCTATTCTCTATGTCATATTGATGCTTTTAGAATTTCAGCCCTTTTTTTTAGCAGTAAGTTTCGTTCTAATAGTGTAAACTGTCGAGAACGCATGACTGATTAAATAAAAATATTTTTTTAAAAAAGGATCATATGTTAACTTGTTTGTTGTTTATTGCATTCAACCGTTTCTGTCATAGGTAATGCATCTTGATGCTGAAAAAGAGATGATGTCTCAGTGTGTTGCTCTTCTTGGAAAGTTCATTGCAGTTCGTGAGCCAAATATCCGATATCTTGGCTTGGTAAGTTATGGTGTACCTTTTCATCTTATGTTAACTGACGATTGAGTGATGAGAATCAGGATGGAATGACTTTGATATTACGTTCTTCTTGTGCAGGAGAATATGACTCGGATGTTGATGGTGACAGATGTTCAAGATATTATCAAAAGACATCAGGCTCAGATCATAACATCATTAAAGGATCCTGATATTAGGTAAGTAATAATCCGTAATAATTTAGTACCTTGTTTGGACTACCAAACTTCAGTATAGTATCCTGTTCTATTTGTTTATACAATATTTCATTAGATAATCTAGTACTGATTCTTCTGTAATTGTTTTTATTTTAAGGGTTTGTGTCCATTATTAACTTGTTCTTCTTGGTGAAGAACTTCAAAATTTGAGATATGTTGCCATAGAAATAGAAGAGTAACATAGCTTTTGGTGGTCAATACCTTGGTTTGTCCCTGATCAATCTGCATCGAGCCAAAAAAGAAAGGAAAGAAAAACAGATTTATTTATCTATGTAACTTCAACTAATAAAACTTGGGATACTTTTGAATTATTATTAAATCCTCATGTGATGCTGCACTGTGTTTCGAGTGAAAGTTCACAATCCATATGTAAAAGATTGCTTATATGGCATGGCCATGCAGACCGGAAATTTTATTTCTTCCTTCCCAATGATCAAAGATTTAATTCAGTGAACATATGTTTCCTATGGTAAAAATGAGATCAATGGTTAGTGAATCCTTAAACAACACAGCAAGATGTGGGGTTAAGATGTTTCTTATATCTTTAAGATGGATGATCGAGTTGTTGATCTTGTCTGTGTTCAAGCCCACAAGGTGCAGCCTGATTGGTTGAGGACTTGGGGTGGTGCTGGGAGGTAAGGTCTTCTAGTTCGGTGGTTTACTAAATGAAAATCTTAGATGTCTTCCAAAGCTAGTGTTAGGGCTTAGGTCTCTCTAGTAGGATGAGGTGGATACAGGCATTCCCCAAAAAAATAGATGTGTGTTCTACGTTTCAAATCAACTCAAAATGATAATTCTTGTTTCTCAAATTCTTATTTGGGGGGGTGGGGGGAATTAATGGACTGGAAAAGGAATTCTTGGCACGAGAATTCTTTAATTCCTTTTATATGTGCTTATTGGTGATATGCCGAGTTAGTTGACCAACTCACATGGGAGAGGCCTGTTGGAACACTATAGAATTGGAAGGGATGAAGTGTACTTGCTCGCATTTAATTTTCAAATGGCCCTTTTTTAATTTGTAAAATGACTTGGGAACAAATGCAAATGGTTTTAGAATTTGAAAATATTTGATCTCATATCAAGACAGATTTAATTTGGAGAAATCCTTGGTTTATGGCATTTGTATAGAAATGGATAGTGTCAATGAGCTCATATCAAGATAGATTTCATTTGCAAATGGCCCTTTTTTAATTTGTAAAATGACTTGGGAACAAACTCAAATGGTTTTAGAATTTGAAAATATTTGAGCTCATATCAAGATAGATTTAATTTGGAGAAATCCTTGGTTTTTGGCATTAGTATAGAAGTAGACAGAGTCAATGAGGTTGTTGACATGTTGAATCCATTGATGTACATCCCTATGCCTCTAGGTGATGATTCCAAAAAACTTCGGAAACCAACTGAAGAGAGAGACATGGAAAAAAAATTTGTTTACCCAAGGGTGTTGTCTTACATTGACTTCTGGGGTTTTATCTATTTTATTGCTTCATATCTTCTTAAAGTTCTCCAAGAGTGCCAGCACTGAACATTGAAAGGAAAATGAGAATTTTCAGGTGGGAGTCGAAACTATTTATGGTAGATAGTTTGTCTCTAAGGAATTGAGACCTGCTAAAAGAGTGCAAAAATCGGTCTTGGTTACTCTGTGGTCATAAATTATTCATAATGGAAGGAAAATATTTTGTGGATGAATGCAGTAGGGGAAGTGAGTGAATGTGATGAAAGAGAAAATATTTTGTGGATGGTTGGTAGGAACGCTTGTCTGTTAAATGATAAGGAAAGAGAATGTGATGAAAGGATATGCATTATTGTTGATGTTCAGTTCATCAACTAAGATTATTTCCTTAAAAAAATGGTATAACCATATCCAGTATCCATCTTTTAAAAAACACGAGTGAAGTCCCATATTCCTATTTATACATCCCAAAAATAAACATTTCTTTGTTTGTAAATGTTTTCTTTAAAGAAATAACTAAAACATCTGTATTCTATCTTGACGAATTTCATTAACATAAAATGAAGGTTTCACTTCAGATCTTATGTCTTGTCCATTCATTTGATTTTAATGTCTTAAGAATTTATTGTTTATAGATTTTATGGTCTTGGCTATATCTCATTTAAATATGGCAGCGCTAGAAGATGTTTACTGGTAATTTGATTTTCAAATGCAAGTGAGATACTGGGCAAGGTTTTATTTTATATATCTATATTTTCAGTATCCGGAGGCGTGCTCTTGATTTGCTTTATGGTATGTGTGACGTTTCAAATGCAAAGGACATAGTTGAAGAATTATTACAGGTATTCTTCATGCTGGATGTCTATAATATTCTATATGAACTTGATAGGTAGTCTCATTTAGTGCTTTCAAGTTACCGAAATCATTTCCATCTTTTATTGGAAAATAGCCTTGCTACTCACTTACATTTGCTGCCAGTACCTCAGCACAGCAGAATTTGCAATGCGTGAGGAATTGTCTCTTAAAGCTGCAATTCTTGCAGAGAAGTTTGCTCCTGATTTGTCTTGGTAAGTTTGTGCCTGATCTGATCGGTAAACCATGTAGAAAGAACCAAATCCATATTAATCACTGAGCAGGGCTATATTAAAAGGGAAGGATGATCTTTCCCAATTTGATGTCTCGACAGTTCTCAAGCTTTGTTTTTTAAGGGACTTGATGAACATGGCGTAGTTTTGTTCTTTCTTAACCTTTTGGATTTCCACTCTTCTCGATTTGTAGAAAAAAATGCTTACAGTTATAATAGATAATTATTGTGAGCATATTTTTTTTTTTAAAAAATAAGATAATAAAGATAATTGTAAATTTGAGGTTCTCCATCCCTTTATTGTTTTATAGTATTCGTTACTTATTATTTGTCCTTAGTATTTTTTTTCTGATCTGTGTTTCAGGTATGTGGATGTGATTCTACAATTGATCGACAAGGCTGGAGATTTTGTTAGTGACGACATATGGTTCCGTGTTGTGCAGTTTGTTACAAACAATGAAGATCTGCAGGTACCTAATCATCTGCTTCCCATTTTACACTTTGTTTCCGTAATATAGTCATTGGGTTTTATATTATTGGATGGCGACTTCATGCATTTAATCAGTCTTATGCAGCAATAAAAGCGAGAGAATATCTTGATAAACCTGCTATACATGAGACGATGGTGAAGGTGTGTCGATATTTATTATTATTATTGTTTGTAATAACAATAAACCTCTCCCTAGCGACTTCAACTTAGATGTGGTTCGTTTGTCATATATGTAACAGGTCAGTGCATATCTTCTTGGAGAATTTGGTCATCTTTTGGCCCGAAGACCAGGTTATAGTGCAAAGGAGTTATTTAAAATAATACATGAAAAGCTTCCAACTGTTTCGTAAGTGCTTCTAAATTGTACTTTATAAGTCATTTTCCTTTAACAAACTATTGCTTTCTGTATTGAAATGTCCACTTTGTTTACAGAACATCTACCATTCCGATTCTTCTGTCAACATATGCTAAGATCTTAATGCACACTCAACCCCCGGATCAGGAACTGCAAAATCAGATTTGGGGAATATTTAACAAGTGAGACTTGCTTGTGCATTCTTTAAACTAACACTTTCGTTTATTTGCACTTGCAGTAAATTTAAATTTTCTAATAGAAATTTGTTTTACTCAGATACGAGAGCTGCATCGATGTTGAGATACAACAACGTGCTGTTGAATATTTAGCTCTGAGCAAGAAAGGCGTAGCTCTGGTGGATATATTGGCCGAAATGCCAAAGTTTCCTGAGAGACAAGTGCGTATTATTCCTTTGAACTGTCTGATTAGATGCACTTTTCTGTGATGGATAGTATTGATTACTCAGTAACCTTTGATCAATGAAGGTTCTTAATATTATCTCTAATTTCCATATTTCAGTCAGCTTTGATCAAGAAGGCCGAGGACACTGAAGCTGACACTGCAGAACAAAGTGCCATTAAGTTGCGAGCTCAACAACAATCATCAGTTGCCTTGGTCTTAACTGATCAACGTCCTGTTAATGGAACACCCTCTTCCAACCAGCTTACTCTGGTGAAGGTGCCAACAACCAGCAGTTATCCGGTTTGTTTCTTTCTGTCTTTTAAAAGTTTTCAGAGCATCACTATTGCACTCCTTTTATCGCTTGAACCTATTAATGGGAACTGTTTCTTGTTATGGTCTAAGCTGAAATTTTACTTTGTTTACAAACCTAATGGCAGGATTCAACTGACCAAGAATTGTCCCAGACCAATGAGACTCTAAACAAAGTAGATTCTAGCTTCCCCGCACCTGACCTCCTTGGAGATCTCTTGGGTCCACTGGCTATTGAAGGTCCTCCGAGTTTTACTGCCCCTGCTTCGCAAAATATGACGGCTGAAGTGGATGGCTTTCCAAAAGCAGTTGAGGCTGGAGCTATTGTCCCAGTTGGAGAACAGGCAAATTCAGTTCAGGTAATATTTTTCTTCAAATTGAGAAGCAAACTCAAGGAAGCCAAGTCAAAAAAGAAAATTCAATGCAATATTTATTATTAGTATTATTTGATAGGAAACTTAGGTATAATTTATCGAAGTAACAAAAAAAAGCGAAAGGGAAAGGCCTGAGAGACTATGGAAAATTCCTATCTGTAAAAGACAAGTAAATTCAATAAGTTCTATCTATGGTAGTCTGATAGGAAGCCACAAATATTTATGTTTTCATTTCTTTACGTTAAGCCATATTTTCTTCTGATATCTATTGTTTGATTCTTATCAATAGAATGTTTCGATGCTTACTGCACGTGGCAATACTATTTCTGATACTTGCAGCAGTTTAAGATATATGACTAGTCTGATGATTCTTAACAATTGGGGAACTTTTCTTTTGTAGATCTTTGGGCGGGGGTTTCCTCCACCCTCAGCCCTTAGGTTTGGTTCTTTTTGAGAATATACATCTATCTATTTCTTATTTTTTTTTTTAAAAAAGTAGATATATGTCTAGTTTGATTGCATATCAGCTACTAAGCTGTGAATTACTCGGGGTTGTGACTATTTATATTCCTATATATGTATTATATTTTTGCAGCCGATAGGGAATATATCTGAAAGGTTCCTTGCTTTGTGCATGAAAGATAGTGGTGTGCTGTACGAAGATCCCTATATTCAGGTACCTTTACCCTGTATTCTCATCGCATCTTTTTTGTTCTCTCGTTTTCCTTCTTTAGAAGAAACCCTTGGGCTGTCTGTTTAAACTTCAAAGGTTGCTTAAAGCATTATGCTTCAGATTTTTTTCTTCAAAATCAATTTTTTAATCTTAGTTTGTGAATGATTATACAATGACCTTAAACATTATATGCCACTTGATTGTAATTCTTTAAATCTTTTCTAAACTGTTTCAGAGAACTTTCAAATACATGCGGTTGGTTTATCTCAGCTTTATTTACTTCTTTTCAAGCTTGAGACTTGCTAGCTTATTGCTTTATCATTAAATTCTCTCAGATCGGCATTAAAGCGGAATGGCGAGCCCACCTGGGACGACTTGTTCTTTTCCTTGGAAACAAAAATACTTCACCCCTTGTCTCTGTCAAGGCTACCATATCGCCTCCTTCAAATTTAAAGATGGAATTGTCATTAGTACCTGAGACTATTCCTCCCCGTGCACAGGTAAAAACAAGCAGTTTAGTTTGTATTTGTTTGTGGTTATCCGGAGGCCATTACCTTTCTTCACATCAGATATTCTCTTTGATTGGATAGGTACAATGCCCACTTGAAATCATTAATCTACATCCAAGCAGAGATGTGGCTGTTCTCGATTTCTCTTACAAGTTTGGAAATGACCTGGTAAATACTTCTTGTTTTAAGTATTTTGGATTCCTCTTCTCACTGGGTGCATCAGCCAGAATAACTCATGTATATGTCGTTCTTTGTAGGTAAATGTGCAGCTTCGCCTTCCAGCTGTCTTCAATAAATTTCTCCAGCCTATATCCATATCTGCAGAGGAGTTTTTCCCTCAGTGGAGATCGCTCTCGGGGCCCCCATTAAAGCTTCAAGAAGTGGTTAGGCTTTTAGGCTTTAAATCTAAATATGAGAAAAAATTTCCAAATGTTTTACTATGAGGAAGTTTTGGAGAATCGAAACATAAAATACCAGTTTGACTCGAAGTTTTATTGTACAAATGCTATTTAGCCATGTAACTAACATTTGTGGTATCTTATTGCCATTTACCGTGCAGGTTAGAGGTGTAAAACCCCTTCTACTGTTAGAGATGGCGAATTTATTCAACAGTCTACGGTTGATGGTTTGTCCAGGACTTGTAAGTAGTCGCCCGCTTTTTGAAAGGAGTCGTGCTTTTAGATTGTACAAAATTCACCTTTTCTTTTTCCTATTTGTTGTTTAGGACCCTAATCCAAATAATCTTGTTGCAAGCACAACATTCTACTCGGAAAGTACACAAGCTATGCTCTGCCTGGTAAGGAATATTTCTCCGTTCTTATATTTGAATTGTTTAATATTTCTCTCGACGCTGTTTAATGAAACTTAACCCATGAATTTTGTACTTTCCGAGTAGAATGTAATGAGGTTCACTTATATGGGGACTAATATGAAATTAACCCAGTTCTCATGATCCGCTTTATCTGTTATTCAGGTTAGAATTGAAACTGATCCAGCAGACAGAACCCAATTGCGAATGACAGTTGCCTCAGGGGATCCAACAGTAACTTTCGAGTGCGTGCTTTAGTCTCTGCTGTTGTTCAGTTAGCTCTTAATTTGTGCGATATAGCCATATTTCTGAGATTTTGTCTACAGGTTGAAGGAGTTTATCAAGGAACAGTTGATAAGCATACCTGTGCCCCAACCGCCCACCCCGCCATCTGCAGCACCACCAGTAGGTCATCCCACGGTTACCACACCACCAGCATTCACAGATCCTGGGGCAATGCTAGCAGGTTTGCTCTAGGACAAGGCAATTCATCAGAAGATTTCATTCGGTATACATTTGTAAAACATGATTATACACCCGGCCTACCCTGATTCAGGGGGATCTTAAGGCAAATGAGCGACACCATGATGCAAGGGCTTGCGGAGTTTTAGCGTGATCGGCACAGCATTTAAGTTAATCACTGGGGTTGGTTGGAGTTTTTTTATTTTTAATTTTTTTGCCAAAAATTAAAGGTGAGATTTGTTTTATTTTCCCCTTTTTATTGCTTATTGCTGGGGGTAGAGTGGGGAGTTGGTGAGGGTTTGGTCTAGGTCTACTACCGTTTCTTCCCAATTCATGGGATGATCTCTGTAGTGTATTATTTGACGTGTAAGATTTTGCGATTGGGACTCAAACTGTATCCATCCACAGTTTCAACTCCAACACGTTGAAATTTTTTTGTTCATTCATCCGTTAATCGTTTGTATGAATCTTGTTGTACAGATTGGATTTCATGATTTTGCTTAGATGACTCGAATTGTATCCATCAAGGACGTAATGTTCATAGTCAATAATCGTACAAATCAATCTAATCTTTTCAAATATTTGTGCAAGATTTCTTGATTGATAAAGGCTGCAATTATGAGTGTAAGCTTTTGATATTACCAAGCCTTGAATCGAAAGTGGTCGGCCGTCACAATTTTTACAGACAAATTCAATCAGATAAGCGCATAAAACCGTGCTTATCTCACTAGATAAATAGCTGATTCTGGTATTCCCAAAAAATGAGTCAGGGATGAAAATTGGTTAGACGACTTAGATTTGGGAGATTTGAAAAATGTAGAGAACTAGCCATTTCTAGTAGAATTCTAAAGCTCAATGTCGAGCCCTAGTAACCGTCGTCTCCGATCGCAGAACTTCCAGGAACAGCCTGATGAGTGGAAACAGAGGCATGGGAGACTGCGTACCTGAGAATCTAACACAGTCCAGCTCAACAAGAACAGGTTCCTAAGTATGTACGTAGATTTACAAGCATGCTTCTTTGATGTTGTAGCTTGTTCAATTGGCAGCTTCTTGCCTAATGGAACCCCGGAATCAGAAGCACAAAAACACAAACCTCCGAAGATGATCAATACTGCAATTTTACTGCCACTCCCGGCATCGGCCACAAGACCACTTCTCCTCTGTAGACACCGCATCATCCCAGGGCGAACAATGACTGTGTATTTGTAGTCCACATACTTGGCAAACGAGATCGGGGACAGGCTCCAAATTTGCACAGATTTGACAGTTCACAACAGCAGGATCTAGTTGCTCACTGAAGCCTTGATTGGGAATATCACTATCTACAATTGGAAAGGAATCGTCCACATCTCCGGAGGCATCATCAGGCGCTAGTAATTCGGTAAAAGAGAAGTAGGTCTGAGGTCCAAAATCCATGTCGTCGTAATTAAAACTGTCAAAGTCGAATGCAACCCCCTCCTCGAAACCTAGACCAGAATTGTCCCATTCTGAAAATGAAGATTTCTCTACTGGCTGTAAGAGTGTATCTGTTTCATGCTGGATGGGGATGGATGATTGAGAATGCGGCAGATAATTCTCGGAAAACCCATCTTCATCATCTTCCTGTTTTGTCTGCCTTCTGACGGGTAGCTTCTGTGGTGCTGCTTGTCCACCTGCTGCTGCGTTCCAGTCATCATCTAATCCAGAATTGGGCTCTGCAATTAGCTCAACTCTTGAAAGAGAGAAAATGAAAGGATTTACTTCTTCCTTGGGCAACAAAGAACTACTTGTCTCAAGCTTCTTAGAATCAGAAATGGTCAAATCATCACATTCCACCCCTGAATTTTCTTGCTTTGATGACTTCGGACGTGTTTTCTTCCCCCCATCTTGTTTCTCGGGTTTGGGATCCATGTAAGGACATTCAGGCGATTTAATCCTACGACATCTACAACACTTGTAGCCCACCACATCAAATATTTTTGATTCCTCAAGAGCAACAGCTTCAGCATGGTACCAATCTGGAAATATCCGAAGATATACAAAGGATATGAGGCAATTTTTTTACAGAAGGCATAACAACCAAAAAAGAGTAAGAAGAAACCGGCACCAAACATAAAAAATAAAACTTACTTTTGCAAGTCTCACAGCAGATGTACATTAAATCGGACCTGTATGGCTTACTACATAAATGGCATACGGGTTCCATATGATGTAATTCTCGGCCGCCCTTTAAAAGAAGATAATTGTGCCTGAAATTAGCACCTGTATCTTCACAATTCTTCTTCTTCCATATAATACCCCAGGAACAATTCCTCCTCTTGCTCTTTGGAGCTGCACTAGATGTGGGAGTAACTTGTTTCTTCTCAGATTGATTGTCCAGCTTATTTAAAGGAGTTGCTTGTTTTTTCTCAGATCGAGGTTCCAACTTGTTTACAGTAGTAGCTGACGGCTGATTGGAGTCTTTAGGCCTTGCACCCTTACGTAAAGTTGACGAACTTCGGTGTTCTTTACCTTGCGAAGGTAATGGACTGGTTGGTGATTCGGTACTGTTTCCACTGCGATTAAGAGCTTTGAGATGGCAACACTGCTTGCATGTGATTGGACATGCAACATCCTCGGTACCAGAAATGGTTAATCTCACAGTACAGTTAACGTGACAATAGCCTGATCAAGGTTAATAAGTACATGAGCTCTAGATTTACTCGTATGGAGCCTTTCAAGCTAAAAGCTAAAACTGTTGGAGCATGTTGGAATGAACCCAAACGATAATTAAAAATTTCGGGAGAAGAATTATAGTTAGAAAACGACTAGAACCATGTAAAACCCAATTCATAGCTATCGGTATAACAAATTTAAGCTTAAGGAAGTAACTAATTCAAACTTAAAATGAACATCTAAAAGATCGATTTCAGTGACTTTTCAGCATTAGGCATGATAAATTGCATGTGAACTAAAACTTATAAAAAAGATCATCACAAAGTAGATGATACCTTGGCAAGAACTGCACTTTACCGCATTCCTGCAAATTACAGAAGAAATAAAATTTATCAACTATAAAGCAACTTGGTACAGATTCTAAGAGTAAATTCAGTATAGGTGAAGATAATTTACCTGATAAGCACTTCCATTCGACACGAAGAACATGATAACAAGCCCATGTTGTCTCTTCTACATGTGAGGTAGAAAAATATCTCTCTCTGGTAGGATTTCAACCGTCTTCTTCGAGATTGGTACATAAGGTTTTGGTATACCTTGGGTGATGAAAAATTAACTTGAATAGAACCTTCTTCGTACTCTTTGACCAGATATAATGGGATGCAATTTTCCAAAAACCAATATGCAACACTTCCATCTTGCTTCTGTTCTATTTCAATGGCATTCTTCATAACACGGGAAGGAAGATGTTTCTGGCTCCCAAAGGCAACTCCATATGCAATTTTATTTTCCACAACTTTCTTATCACTTATTCTTGCATTTCGAAAAATGGAAGCTTCAGTCTCTTGACCTTTCATATCCTGAAGGGTTTGTTCTGGACGAACAAGATCACTCCATCTCAAATGAAAGTCCAAGTTCCTCAACTAAGACAAATTCAAATTTCCAAGAGTTAGTTGGACCAAACGTTCTTTTTTCTTTTTGGAAAAGAATTAGGGGAAAAATTCAAATTATCTCCGTTATCCAATTAAGATATGAATGAGAGGGTGGAGAATGCAGTAACTAGAATTGGGTAACAAAAACTAACCTGAAGGGCAAGCTGTGATACGTTCTTACTTGCTTCAACAGCAGCTCTCCACACAAGCTGTCTGCTCCTTCTTGGAATCTCAGAACCATCAGTGTAGTGTATACCAGAAATCTTCCTTAAGCCACCTAATGGATAAAAACTTATGGTATCAAATTTACCAGACACATTTTTCCTCAGGTTAGAGAGGAAACAAAAGAAAGTATCTATAAGCTTCATATGCATTAATAAAGAAATGAAGTTGTTTATTCATTACCTTGGCGAGCTGCTTTAGCAACAATACATCGAGGCAATGCTGCTCTCTGGAATACAAGTTTCGAAATCCCTCCTCGAAACCATAAAAAATTGGCATCAGATCGTTCATGAGAAGGATCTTCAGATACAGACTGCTTCCTTCTCCTCCCAGGTCCACGTTTCTGAACTGTTGTACCAAAAGCACCGGGAGCATTTTGAATCATTGAGGTTTCTAAAAACCAATCATCTACCAGCTTAAACCAGTTACTTGAAAGAGCAATAGAGCGAATGTTTTCTTCAAGCTGCAAATAAATTTGAGTTCATAAATAAGAACTATATACTTCAGACTAAAAAAAGGGATTTCTGGAACTGACATTCATCAAAGGATAAGCAAGCAGAACTTATGTCGGTACAAGGGAAAGTGAAATATGTTGCATCTCAGAAAATCTCGTTATACCCTTCCCCCACCCACCCACGTGTGCACAAAAAAAAAAAAAAAAAAAAAAAAAAAAAAAAAAAAAAAAAAAAAAAAAAAAAAAAAAAAAAAAAAAAAAAAAAAAAAAAAAAAAAAAAAAAAAAAAAAAAAAAAAAAAAAAAAAAAAAAAAAAAAAAAAAAAAAAAAAAAAAAAAAAAAAAAAAAAAAAAAAAAAAAAAAAAAAAAAAAAAAAAAAAAAAAAAAAAAAAAAAAAAAAAAAAAAAAAAAAAAAAAAAAAAAAAAAAAAAAAAAAAAAAAAAAAAAAAAAAAAAAAAAAAAACAATAATAATAAACATAGGGAAAAAAAAGGTAGGGGGAAGAAATCAACCTATACCTGACTATTACCCTTAAAAAGGTGAAAACCACTGATATTCAATTCAATGACTATAAAGAGTAAATTGAAATCAGGTCAACCTGCTATACTCGCACATGATACAACTATCTCAAAGTACTACCAGGAACTCAGACTAATAGAACAGCAATCATCAAAGCCAAAAAAAAGTCCACTGATTAAAAAAAATTAATAAACAATGATGTATAGAGGCTTAAGGGGGACAAAGTTTTCTGCTGTCGTGCTGTTGGCACATCCAGGAGGAGCTAATTTACTATTTTTACATACCAAATTAATTATAATTGCACATCTAGCATAAAATAATTGCAAACAGATCTATCAGAAACCACAATAGATGTATGGCGCTCATATGATAGCAAAATTTCATAACCCACAAAAAGGATCACGGTCCATCAACTATCAAAGCCGCTATCCACCTTTCATAAACAGATGATATATGATCTTGGAAACTAGTAGCAAATGGAACTTCCACCAAAAAGTTTCTCCTAGAGGACATTAGCAACAAGGGAAGAAGAACCAGTCTCCTTTATGTGATTCTATTTGGGCCGACCACTGTCCAAAGAAAATTAATTTTTTCTTGTGGGAACAATCAAAGCTGAGGCATCAACACCTACAACATGTTGCAGCACCACCTACCCTCCATGGCCTCATCCCCTCATTGGTGTGTTCTCTGGAAACAAGAAGGAGAATCACAAAGTCATCTACTCTACACATGCCCTTCTGCCTACAGGTTTTGGAGTATCATCTTCTCTTCCTCTAATTGGGTAGTGGCTCTGCCTTTGGATCCCTTATGATCTATTTCTCTTGTACTGGAGGGGCATCCTTTCAAAAAGGGGAAGAGGTTTCTTTTGATGAATATCAACAAGGCCTTCTTTAGGATTGAGAGGAACTAGCGTATATTTGTTGACAAATAACAATCTTTTTATCGCTTTTCTGATCATATTAGTTTTCTAGCTATTTCTTTTTCATTCTTATAGCTTTGCTACACTTTTAGTCAATTAGAGAAGTCTTTCCTTAGGTTGGGGCTTCATACACCAATAAAATTGTTTCTTGAGAGGGATCATGGTAAAACTCAACTTTATTTATTCACAAAAAGGGGTATATCTTTGGAAAATATAAGAGAGTTGTCCCCACCCTGCAGCATCTACTTTCACGACTGACAAAAGCATACCCTCATAAACAATCTTCACTTCTAAAATACAATCTCACACACAACTCCATTTACCTACAGTAACATTAACAACTTCAGCCAAGTAAAAAACCAACCCATGAAAGTAAAATAAATAAATAAATAAGCAGTGTTGACCCCATACCCCACCCCCTAATAAAATTTCCGGTTAGTAAACCAATCCTCCTTCCTCCCCCTACAAACAAACATGCGAAGTAGCTTCATGATAAAAAATAAATAAATAAAACACAAGGATTGCAAGAAACATACTAATCTCTATCTCTCGAATTAAAAACTACCAAAGTGCACACACATATAGTGGCACGTCACTCCCACTAAAAGATGGAAAAAAAAATTAACTACGAGAGTAAAATAGGCTAGGAAACATTACAACTTACTTCAAGCAAGAGAAATTTTATTAAACTGCAACTCAAAGCTGATTCTAATTGATGACGCCATTGTTTTCTATAGCTCGCATTCAAGAATGTACCACCAACAAGACCCCTTAAACTCTCCTCCATATACAGAATGTACACTGCTATGCAAGATAGATTGCCTTCTCCGTTCTTCCCAAGACGAAGGCTTGAAAGGATTTTCATAGCACCTCTGGTAGCAGTCAGTGCAGCATGATTCAACAAACATCCTTTCTTGCTTAACACAGCAGCTCTACATGACAGACACCAACCACACCTCTCCCTTGGTACCTCCATGAGCTTCTTGTCAAATGTTGGCCAGAAGAAGCGTGAGGCTGATAGTGAAAATGCCTTTGCTTGTAATAAAGCATATGCAGAAGTGGAACTACTTCTCTTATTATCAGATGCATGTGTTCCCGAAACCCGAGTTTCTTCTGATGACAAAACATCCAGTTTATGAGCAGCTGATGCAGCAAATTCGCCATGCACATAGTGATTTACATATCCCTGAGGCTTATATTGGGATCCCATGTAAGCACAACGAATAGTTGACTTGATATCATCCTTCACATTTCTTCCACCCAAAAGACTACCATTTTGATTTTGACGAGACAAATTCAATGAAATAGAGGCATTGCCATTCCCAGTATGGCTAAAATTTTTGTTCCCTGAAGTCCTTGAAAGATCTGTTGTACTGGAAATATCAACCATATCTGAGCAAGCTAAGTCAGTTGGATTCTCTAGCCTGCTAATTGAACAATTAGAAGCAAGAGAGTCGACAACAAAACCATTAACTTGATGAGCAGGCGGGTCCCGTGAAGTTTCCCCATGCAAGGTACCCAAGTATGAAACCACCTTATTGTCATCTTCAATTTTGCAAGTAGCTAAGTCTTTTCTATCCTTAACCACATCATGCTTCTCCTTATGTTCTTCCTCACCAACTGGAAGTGATTGAGCATAGAAGTTGGTGTCTTTCCTCAAATTTACAGGAAGTATATCCATTCCACTAGTTTCAGGAAGAACTAGGAGATTTTCTGGGATGTTCCAGTATTGCATAATGGCCTTACAGATGCCATAATATATAGCAATATATTGAGAGGATGAACAAAGAACATGAAGTACATTCAGAATATCATTTTGATTATAATATTTGACACATGGTTCAGAGCTGATCGAAGTCTTGAGCCTGCAATTACCAAATAAATAGAGGTCAGGAAAGATCTGACAACAAAATTAAATAGCATGAAATCAAAAAAAAAACATAAGCAAAAAGCATGAGAGATCCAGAGACAAATTTGAGGGTCAGATGCATAGAGCTTAAAAGAAGCCTAAATAAAATGTTGTAACATACACCACCAAGTGGTTGCAACTACCCAAGAAAATGTGCTCATGTGGATCAATGCCAAAAATTTCTGCTCCTCTGAGTAATGATCCCTTTGTTATAGCTGGCTCTGTCTTATGTATACTGCATTCGGGACAATACCATGGTCCTTGGGGTATAAGTATCTTCATCATGCCTATGCATCTCAAATGGTAAGCTGATGGGCACCCATCACAACAAAGCAAACTCCCGTCCATCCCACAGAGTCGACACTCATCGCTGTTTCTATTTGCATCAACAACAGAGGCATCCAGGTCACCGTTAGTACCACATTTTGTACCCAAAAAATTCTGGTCTGTATAAGACTTCATCCCATGATCCTCTACTATAGCTTCCCCATCCTTGCAAGCTGAAGTTTTGGGGTATCTGGGATGCACCCTTCTAGGTCCATTTTCAGACAGACACGTTGCTCCAGCATCATACTCCAATCCAACTTCAGATATTTCACGCACGTCAATTTCTGCTCTAAGCTCTCCAGATTTTAATACTTCATCACAAAGAATTTGTAGAACCATAAGCTTTCGACCAGCAGGAATGGAGTAATACTCATTACTTAAAGCATGTTTGTAAAATCCATTCCATTCCAGCCCCTTTGCACATCCCATAACAGTTAAATACTGGACCAAATAAACCGGCCAAGTAAGTGAATCTAGCAAGCTCCAGTTGAAGTGCCTGCAGAACATTGTTGTAAAATGAATTAGAATATTCACGATTAAAATTTAATACAAACAATTTCCACATTTTGCAAATTTAATATTCACGATTAAAATTTAAAGAACCTAAGATGTGTGTGAGTGTGTGCGAGTGCAAGCATGCCGCTTAACAGAAAATTAAGAATACAGCAACTCTCACACTTCAGTACTAACATCCTACTGCCAACACTCATTCAAATTAAGTTCATGACCAATAGACTATCAAATCAGAAAACGTGCATGTATTAAGTTCCAACCAACAATAAAGAGGTCAAAGGATTAAGGTTAGGAGCTACTTTATAATACATATCTGACACTGCAAACCATAGGATCCTCATTCAAACCAATTTGAGTCAGTGACCACTAGACCATCAAATCGCTTACAATTGAGAGCCATCAAAGTGTCCCTAGTTTGCAATGAAAAAAATCCCTTATCGCACACCTCTAGATACAAATAAATCAAGGGTCTGAGTGCCATGTTTATAGGAGAGATAAGTCAGTCGCTGGATCTAGCCACAACCCCCCAAAAAAGTAAAAAATAAGCAAGAATAACAGTTGGTGGAGATCTAACGGTAAGTAAAACTATAAATAAAGAAAATCAAATGCACACTCCCATTTACACTCATAACATGTCAAAACTTTGTAGGGTTTCGGAACATGAAGACTGAAGAAGTAACTTCATTCATCATAAATTAGAGAGGAAATTCGAAGTAGCATTTCCAATATCAACAGTCCAAGTAGAAAGACATTATAACGAACCACGATATTCAATATTAACATTCATTAAGAGAAGAAAGGCAGGAAGAAAATACCTCAAGCATTTTGTTGCAATTTCTAGGCCATCTGAAGAAAGAATTTCAAGATGCCCGCGTAAGGCACACATCAAAGCAACATGAATAGAGTCCAATAATGTGTTCGGTACACCACAATTAAGTGATCCCACAAAGTCATCCAAACTAAATGGAAACAGATATAGGCGGAAACTAAATGATCGCAGAAAACCATACACAGATAAAAGATGTGAAACGTGCTGCTCTTGGATCCCAATGGTTCCAGAAGATGGTGGAAGCTGTGGAGGAGGGATAAGTAGACTTTCATCTTCAAATTCAAAATCCCGGTCCAGAACAGATTCAGATGAATCACTGGAAGAATCAACATCAACTTCTACTTCTCCATCGTCATTTTCAATTATATGCTCACTGCTTAACTTACTGGTTACAGATGCTTCAACCGGATCCACTTTTTCAGTGATGTCTGTCGTGTTCTTTCCCGTCACATTTGTATTCTTCGCACTAAACCTAACTGCTAACTCATCCAAACGCTTCTTTCTCTTATTCAAACCATCGTCAAGATAAGGATCGTCAATTAACAACCCCCGAATTTCCCTACTCTCTAAATCCTCATTATCGCCATCCTCGTAAACTACTCTGTATAGTCCTTCCTCGTAATACACAACTTTTCCAAGATACTTTCCACTGCCCTTGAACTCTTTCAGCAGATATCGTCCCAGTAAAGCCACGGGGCGCGACACGAGGGTCCGCTTGCACGATTCCAGAGCCGATTTCGCTTCATCCGTACCATCCTCAAGTTCATTGTTCCTCCTTTTCCTTGGTCTACCCCTCGATCTAACTACCGGAGGTTCCATTGAAGTATCGACACAAAAGAAAACCCGAAACCTAAATCCAGACACTGTTCAGAGCAATATCTAGGGTTTCAAAACTGTCTAACTGAAATATTGCCTTGGAGAGGCATTCAAACCTAGGGACGAAGAAGTCCTGCAAAACATTGAACAAAATCAAAATCAATGAAGGAACAATAAATTCCTTGTGCAGATTCGAGAGAAAAAGATACACGACATTAGCTAAAGTGATGCCTTGTGACCAAGCGATAAAGCACGGAGAGCAAAGTTGCTAGGGTTTCAAAACCGCCATTGATAATGGCTCTGAGACCTCTCAAGAGGAGAGAGATAGAGAGAGAGAGAAAGGGAGGTAAGGAGATCACCCAGAAGGTGTAAATTACACATCTAACCCGCTTTACTTGCAACGAGTTGTCGCGTTTAAACGAGTCATGACTCGAAATTATCAAATTCATAAATTAAATATAAATATATTTTTTAATTTTATATTTTATAGAATGCTCGCTTTTTACCTTTTTGCCATTTATTTTTTTTCAAATTTACTAAACTGCACATAAATATAATAACTGTCCTAATCTTTTTTTATTTTTCCATAAATTTTCATTTAAGAAATATTTTTATAGGGTTTTATTGTTTTTTCTTTGAAATTTAGGTGCCCATCATTCTACAGCGCTGATGAACGCGTTGCCCTCCACACTCCCTTGGCGCTTCTACACAGAGGGCGGAGAGCAGAGCCGTCAATTCCTCGGTGCTGAAGTGCCTCATCAATGGTAAATAGTTCTGTAAAGCTCTCCAAATATGCAGTTTGAATTTATTGTAGATGTTCAATCTCCAAAGATCCTGCGTTGATTAGTGTAGTTATAGAATCTTCTGAGGATTCCCCACTGTATTTTAATGGCGTTGGAAGCTTGAGCCATTTTTTACACTTTGATTTCCATTTGAAGGGTAGTGCCAGGTCCATGAATCTTGATTGATATCCTTACTGATGGATTTTTCTGATAATCTACAAGTTTTGGTTCCCCGTTGACTATCTGGTTTTAGTAGATCAGATCAAGAGGTGGTTCTCAGTTAGAGGGGTGATAGGCTTGAATGTTGAAATCCTTAGCATCTGGCACTCATTTCTCTCTTCATTTCTCTCTTCCGTGGTAGATTTTAATCTACCTTCACACCTTTATAAAGAATACTTTGTTCTTCTCCCCGATCGACATGGAATCTCACAATCCACCCTCTTTTGAGCCAACCTCCTTGTTGGCACTTCACGATTCACCCTTTCGTAGCCCAACGTCTATGCTGGCGCCCAGTGTCCACCCACTCGTTTCTCTCTCCAATTGATATGGGACCTCACAATCCACTTCTTTGAAGCCTAGCCTCCTCCCCAACCGATGTGGGATCTCACGATCCATCTTCTTTGGGGCTAGCGTCCTTGTTGGTACTCGTTCCTCTCTCCAATTGATGTGGGATCTCATGATCCACCCCCCTTCGTAGCCCAGCATCGCAGCTAGCACACCGTCTGGTGTCCACCCACTCGTTTTTCTCTCCAATCAATGTGGGACTTCACAATCCACCACCCCTTCGGGGCCCAGCCTCCTTGCTGGCACTCGTTCCTCTCTCCATTGGATGTGGGATCTCACAATCCACCACCCATTTTGGGGCCCAACGTCCTTGCTTGCACTCGTTCCTCTCTCCAATGGATGTGGGATCTCACGATCCACCCCCTTCGTAGCCTAACGTTCTTGCTGGCACACCATCTGGTGTCTGGTTTTGATACCATTTGTAACAGCCCAAGTCCACCGCTAGTAAATATTGTCTTCTTTGGGTTTTCCCTTTCGGACTTTCCTTCAAGGTTTTTAAAAAATGTGTCTGTTAGGGAAAAGTTCCCACACCCCTATAAATAATGTTTTGTTCTCCTCTCCAACCAATATGGGATAAACCGTTCAACACTTTCAGATATTTCCTTTACTCTTTATGTGTGTTTCCTTTCTTTTTTTTTTCTTGTAATTCTGTTCCGATTAATTTTGACCAATTTATTTTTTTTAATTCTACAAACTATGTTAGGTTTAATTTATTGTTTTGAATTGAATATGTAAGTCCATGACTTTATTTTAATAGTCCGCATCTATGATCAAAACATGCATGACTATGGGCGTTACACTACTATTGCCCTCATCCTTTAGAGAGCTAGTTCTCGCCCCCAAATAATACTCTGCCAAAAAGTTGGATGACTCATTGATTAATTCATTTTTAACCGATGAGTTTGGATAATATATTGGCGGAAGTAGTTTGGATGCCATGAGCGTGAGTTGTCATTAATGGCCCTCATTATATCATAACAAAATTTATTTGGAAGCTTGAAACAACTCATTGCTTTTAAGTAGGGATGATTTCTAGCAACGGTGGAATCTCATACGAATCCTTCCTTATAAAGGTGTAGAAACCTCTTCCTAGCGGACGCGTTTTAAAATCTTAAGGGGAAGTCCTTGAAAGAAAAGTCCAAGGATGACAATATTTGCAGCGGTAGGCTTGGGCGGTTACAAATGGTATCAGAGCCAGACACCAGGCGGTGTGCCAGAAAGAACGCTGGACTCCAAGGGGGGTGGATTGTGAGATCCCATAACGGTTGAAGAAGAGAACAAAGCATTTCTTATAAGAGGGTAGAAACCTTTCCTTACCAAACTCGTTTTAAAACCTTGAGGGAAGCCCTTGAAGGGAAAGTCCAAAGAGAACAATATCTGCTAGCGGTGAGCTTAGATTGTTACAACAACACTGTTTATCGACATCTTTACCGAGTTCTTCTTTTTGTTCTCTACCATGTTTCCACTTCAATTTTGCTGTGTGGTATATGCTTCCATGCTTCCTTCCGCCATACCTTACCAGAATGAAGGGCACAATACCGATTGGAAATTCTGTCAACCATGGTCTCTTCGTCGGATTCTGGTCTTAATTATGCTATTCATTGCCAAATTCCCACTTTTATGTGGCATGATAACTTTGTATAGTCTCAAGGAATTTTGGGTATTGATCCTTTTTCTATTCCCAATTACTTGCTACATTGTTTGTTGCTGCATTTTGTCTAAAAATAGTTACTCTCCCCCATTGACTTTTGCTGCAAAATTTTATTGTCGTTGCCAAGTTCGTTGTTTTTTTATAATTTTTATTGAACTCTAATATATGTATATTTTTGCATGATTGAATTGCTTCTGCGAAAATTACTGTTCCTACTGTTGTCAAGTAGTGCCTGCTGTTTTGGCTGATGTTCATTTTCTTTGTTTGTAAAAACTTAGTTTGGCAAGTAAATGTGTGGGATCTTATATCGGTTGGAGATGGCAACAAAGCATTCCTTATAATAAGGGTGTGGAAACCTCTCCATAGCAAATGCGTTTTAAAACCGTGAGGTTGATGGCAATACATAACGGGTCAAAGTGGACAATATTTGCTAGCGGTGGACTTGGACTGCTACAAATGGCATCATCAGAGCTAGACACCTAGCGGCGTGCTAGCAAGGACGCTGGCCCCCAAGGGATTGAATTGTGAGATCTCATATCAGTTAGAGATGGCAACGAATCATTCTTTATAAGGGTGTGGAAACCTCTCCATAGTAGACACGTTTTAAAATCGTGAGGCTGACGACAATACTTAACGGATTAAAATGGACAATATCTACTAGCGGTTGACTTGGATTGTTACAAAATCTCTGTGATTCTGCTCTGGAAACCTAGAAATCCTGAAACTAAGATGAATATTCAAACTTTTTGTTGCTGTTTTCCTTAAATCTATTCCCATGTTTCTCTGGTTGAAGATGTCAGTCAGGTTGTGGATGTTCTTACAGTTGTCTTCTAGTATCTAGCCCTGTAATTCGAGATGTCTCATAAATTTTGCAAATTTTGTTTTGGTCTCTTACCGATCAAAGAGAGAATATCTACCAGCGGTGGATTTGGACCTTTATAAATGGTATCAAAGTCAGACATGGGACGATGTGCAAGCGGAGAGGTTGAACCCTGAAATGGGTCACGAGGCAGTGTGCCAGCAAAGACGTTTGCCTCCAAAGGGGTGGATTGGAGGATCCCAATCGATTGGGGTAGGAAATGAGTGCCAGCGAGACCGTTGAGTCCGTTGAATTCGAAAGGGGATGGATTATGAAATCTCACATCGGTTGAGGAGGAGAACAGAGCATTCATTATAAGGGTATGGAAACCTCCCTAGCAAACGCATTTTAAAAACGTTGAAAGGAAAGAATTAATATCGTAAGAATAACTTTCTTTTATATACTTTGAACGTCATGATTCTTATTTTTAGTTTTTTTTCTTCATATTCAAGATTGTATCCATTTTTTGGGACGTGATAGACTTGTATCCATATAAGTTTGAGTTAGGGTGGTTGTGTAGTGTACAGGGCAATCCGTCAACCTGATTATGTGACTCGGGATGGTCTTTGCTTCTCTTTTACTTCGTACTTAAATTAGCTACGAGATGGTTTCATCCGTCGAACTTGCTCACGAGCTCCAATTGTCCCAAGAGACACTTTAAAGGGAACTAACTACTAGATGGATAAGTTTTATTTGTCGTTCCCCGTTATACCTAAATAGATAGATCTTTCTCACAGGCTCCAATTATCCCATGAGAAACTTTAACGGGAACTAGCTACTAGATGGTTTCATTCGTTGTTCCCCTTTATACCTAAATCGACAGAACTTGCTCATGAGTTCCAATTATCCCTAGAGAAATTTAAAGGGAACTAATCACTCAATGGTTCCATCCTTCGTTCTTCTTTATATCTAAATCGATAGAACTTTCTCACGGGCTCCAATTATCCCTAGAAAAACTTTAAAGGGAACTAGCCACTAGATGGTTTCATCCGTCGTCCCTTTTATACCTAAATCAATAGAACTTGCTCACGAGCTCCAATTATTTCTAGAGAAACTTTAAAGGGAACTAGCCACTAAATGGTTTCATCCACTTTTTTCCTGTTATACCTAAATCGATAGAACTTGCTCACGAGCCCAATTATTCCAAGAAAAAATTTAAAGGGAACTAGCCCCACTAGATGGTTTCATCCACCGCTACCATTTATACTTAAATCAATAGAACTTACTCACGAGTTCCAGTTACCCCAAGATAAACTTTAAAGGGAACAAGTCATTAGATAGTTTCATCCGTCGTTCTCGTTTATAATGCCGAAATCGATAGAACTCGTTACCAAATGGCACTACAAAGTTTGAGAAATGAAAGGAGGTTTGTCCAATTCCCAAGTCAGTCTAAATGGATTGATATACTAAGAAAATAAACATAATTTTTTTCTAAATTGTAGGTTGGATATGACCAACCTCCTCATATAGAAATAATAAACACATTAAAGGGAATATTACAAGCAACAATTTATATATTGGACTATTTTCCTTCCAATTTTTAAAGAAACAATAAATAGTTTATAAACATATTATAATATCCTATTAGCTGTAAATTTTGATTTGTAGGATAATATTAAAATTTAAATACGAAACAAATATAATTTCATTCATTTCATAAATGTTCAGATTCGATGACAACGATAATGATATAAAATTCTTACCTATTATGGGTTGATACAGCGGTATTTGACACATGGTCGACAGTTAAATGTTTGACTCCTTTCAACTTTCTTGACACATGGTCAACAGTTAGACGTGTTGTTAAACTAAAAAAATTAAAAAAAAAAATACAATTGCCTTAAACCTAGCCAAAAAAATGTTAAAAATTCAATTTCATAGTCGCTCAAACACTATGAACGGAAAAACCATAACTAAAAACGCAAATATTAAAAAATAAATATTTCAATATAGTTATAATTTATTAACTTCTTATATTCGTTAAATGTTAAAATTTAAAATTTCGTTACGATTTAATAAAATCTCATACATAGTTACTATATAAAGACTAATTTTTACATTTAAAATTATACGGATTAAATTTTAATTTTTTTAAAATTATAAAAAAAAAAAATCAACAAAACTATGTGCAAAAACCGCGGCACAAAGTAACGTGTATGCATATATCACGGGTGGTATCGTCGTACGCTCGACATTTGTTGTCCTACCCGGAGTGGAATGTATGCTCCCCGGCATGTGAATGAATGACCTAATCACTAACCAAAAAAGTGAGTAATTTGACTAAAAATCTAAAATTTTCAATTAAGTTAATTATTTTACTTTAAGCTAATAATAATTATTAAATTTGACATGAAAAAGGTTTTAATTAAAATAATCGAGCAAAATGAGCATGTATTTTTTTTACTTGAGGTTAAAATTTTAATTTACTATAGTATTAAAAATGAATAGTAATTATTATGTTATTATTATTACTAAAAATTATTGATAAATAGGTGCATTATTTTGTATGATTTAGTAATAACTTAAAATATTTATTGAGTAGGTTAAATTACTAATTTATTTTTTGGAAAGATAGAAACCCATTTTAAATGTGAATTAGTTTCTGGATTATTTACGAAATTTAATCAAATTACGAAAAAATAAATAAATTTTAACTTTATCTCGAACATAAGCATTAAATTTATAATTTAATTACAAAATTTTACTATATATATTTATCCCATGTTTTTTTTTTTTTTTTTTTTTTTTTTTTTTTTTTTTTTTTTTTTTTTTTT
>NW_019272032.1:2753676-2757764 GCF_002738345.1 Cucurbita maxima | reverse complement strand
TTTTTTTTTTTTTTTTTTTTTTTTTTGTACATATTCAGATTAAAAAAAATGAATTAAAATTGCGATTTGAAATTATTTATATAATTCCAAATCATAATTATTTAGCTTTAAAATCACTATTATTTAAAACCTACCAAATAAAGAAAATTGATTTTAAAATGCTCGCCCTTACAAATCCGGAGGTACAGAGCATTCGTGAAGAGGTATTTTCCATGGAGGATCAAAATCTCACGGCGGAAAGCGAATCGCTTACGGACCTGAAAAGCACTACGACCGAGATAAATGAGGCGACGGATGATGAAGACACGTCGATTGGAAACAGCGGAATCGTCGGCGAACGGCATCTTGAAGAATTGTCTAGCGGTGAGGTGATTTCAAAGAAAAAGAGAAGAGGAAGGCCGAGGAGAAAAGCAGCCATCGACCTGGAGAAGCCATCATCGCCGTCATCGCAGGGGAGCCTCTCGTCGTCCGCCAATTCACGAAACACTTCGAAACGCCGCCGTGGGCGGCCGCCTAATAGCGGTAGGTTGCAGCTTCTCGCATCTTTAGGTACGCTAGGTTTCAACTCTCGATTCCGTCAATCGGTTTTTCTTTTTCAATGCGTAACGCGCCGCCGCCGTGATAATCGCACGTAACCGTCAGTTGTTTCTTTTCGTTTCTTGGATTAGGTCGTTCTCTATATTCTTGTTGATTTTTTTTTTTTTTTTTTTTTTTGGCATTTTCACGTTAATTTTGATTTTTTTTTTTAAGAGAAAATCTATTATTCTTATATAAACTAAGTATTTCTTCTTTTTCCTTTTTTAAACTGAACTGAATCGTAAAGTATTTTTGTTTCAAATTTTTTTTATTATTCTTTTTGCGACCATATTTTCTTTTTTAAAAATAAACTCAATTTTTGTTTCAAAACAATTTTATTATTTTAAAAAACATATAAATACTTTTTTTTATTTTTTTAATATAAATAACCCAATACTTCTTATTTAACTAATTTAATATTAAATTCAGTACCGAATAAAAAAGTTCAACATTTATTAGAAACCTTTTAAAATTAAATAATATTCCAAAAAAAATGATTATGAATTTTAAATTTCAGAATTCATTTTTAGGTTAATGAAAATCAAAGTTTTTATTATTTTTATTATTATTTTTTTTTTTTCTGTTTAATATTGATTCGAACTTTGGACTCAGAACGGGGTTATCGAGATGTTTGAAATCTGTGAAGGTTAAATTTGTTTTGAAATTATTATATTTATTAATAATCTCGAATATGTTTGAAGGTGGCTTTGCTTGGGACACTGCCGGCGGAAGTTTTACCCCCCACATCCTCCATATTCCAAAAGGAGAGGTAAGGAATAAATATGTATAACTCATGATTTAATTCATAAGCTATGAAAGTTTATTGCATTTAATTATTAATTAAGATATGATATGTAAATAGTTTTATAAGTTTCTAAGATGTAGGAGTTGAATGAATTTGATACTAGTTATCATTGTAGAAGTTGATAGTGTAATCTGTATAATCTGTATGGAGTTCATTCATTTGCTTTAATCAAAATTAGACCGTCACATCGACTCTGAGTATAATTTGTTGATGATTGTTGGGCGAGAGTCTCACGTTGCCTATTCTAAGAGACGATCATGGGTTTATAAGTAACGAATGCATCTTTGTTAGTATGAGACCTTTTGGAAAAAAATAAAGTTACAAGAACATATGCTCAAAATATATAATATCATACTAGTATGGAGAGTTGTCGGATTATGTACACAGAGTAACTAAATGTTAAATGTGTGCAGGATATTGTGAAGGGTCTATCAAGATTCTCAAAGAAAGGTCCTCGAGCAATCTGCATAATTTCTGCTGTTGGTTCAGTTTCGAGCGTTCATCTCCGCCAAGTTGATGCGGAGCCCAACACCACACAGAAATTCCAGGTTTGTTTATGACGAAACTATTGTTTAGTGGGTAAAATAGAGTGAGATGTATCACATTGGTCGGGAAGGAGAACAAAACACCCTTCATAAGGGTGTGAAAACTTTCCCGTAGCAGACGCGTTTTAAAGTCTTGAGGGGAAGCCCGAAAGGAAAAACCTAAAGAGGACAATAACTGCTAGCGGTGGATTTGAGTCATTACATGGAAATTAAAACACTTATATTTATGGATATGGATGTGAATGTGCAGGGAATGTTTGAGATTCTGCGCATAACAGGGTCGTTTGTGGGACAAATGAACGGTAAACGCACTAAAGTGGGACAGGTTTCCATTTCACTCGCTCATCCTGACGGGCGAGTTTTTGGGGGCGTCGTTGCTTCTGCACTCATAGCAGCCACCCCCATTCAGGTATCTCTCATTTTCTTTCGAATTTGAAAACCTTACTGCATCTGTAACATTTTAAGATTATATTTACTGCAACTGTACTAATTCGAGAGAATGTCGAGATTAGTCAATCGTAAACTTATTCGAAAGAAAAAAACTCGACTTCATAGAAATTTAATTCAATTCTTGTCAATATACCATCGTCTCATATGGATTTGATTGTCTATAATAACATGAACAATAGAAAGTTGGAATATACTTCTGATTAAATATAATTGTTACCCATATGATCTGATGTGGTACCTGTGTTACATCATGATGAATCTTTTCAAATTATCATAATACTAATCAAAGATCTTTAATATTGTATCATACCCTTGATTTTAATTTGAGATCCATGTGTTGACAGATTGTTGTGGCAAGTTTTAAGCAAAGAATTATCCCTGCAGTTAAAAGGATGCACACACCAGCTCACAACAGCCAGCCATCAGGTATTATTATTATTAAATTTCATTTTGTATCTTATCTGTTCGTAAATTTTTTTTTAAAATGTTGAATATATTCCTTGGAATAACAGCAGGCACTGATGAAGAAGAAGTATGTGATGCTCCGGGTACCCCGCAGCATTAAACCACCAAAACGACACCGTTTCTTCAGCAGTTTTTGCCTACATGCAGTCTTCACCTCCAGAGTTTTCATGTACTTCTCTACCTCTTCTTATCTCACACAGTCAGTCGCACACAGTGTTTGAATGTTAGAAAACTCGTAGCAAAACTTCCTTTGGTGGTGATTTTATAAGAAGTTTTTATCAATTTCTAGAGTTTTTATCTTTTACTTTTTTATATCAATAATTTCTCAATTTCACCCAACTTCGCATAATATTTATTGCATATCATTTAGGAAAAAAAAAAAAATAGCTCCAGCTTCATGGGCTTTTGAACCGATTGGATAAACTTTGGGCCTTGAATCCCAAGCCCATTGGGCATTTAGTAATTAGTGTTAGACGAACATAAACTCTTATAAACCCAATGGTATGATATTCTTCACTTCGAGCATAAGCTCTTGTAACTTTGCTTTTTGGACTTCTCCAAAAAGCCTCGTACCTATGGAGTTAATATTTCTCGCTTATAAATCTATAATCATTCCCTAAATTAGATAGACAAAATCTAAAAAATGGAGTTTGGATTTGATTCAAGAACAATAAGGAAGAAGGATTAGAATATGGTGATGATTCCAGCGGTAGTTTTACCCCGTTTATTACCAAACAAACTGACAAACACTCATATGAAAAGCCCAACTTGGGATCTTTTTTTTCTTTCTTTCTTCTCTTTACTCTTTCCATGGAGATTAAATGAAGAATATGTAGCCCAGAAGTTACCCCAAAATGGATGCATCAATATATATATATATATATATATTGATGAGTATGGTACAAGTGGGGTGTGCTCAAATTATTCCAATCTTAAATAGCAATCCATAAGGTAAATGGGGTGCATAGATGAATGTGTGTATATATATATACATATTATATTCTCCCTTTTTTTGACTTTGGTACAAGTGGGGTGGGAGAAAATTATTCCAATCTTAATTAGCAACCCATCTCTCTTCAAATATATTCATCAAACTACCCCATTATTTTCATTTAATATTCATTTTTTATCTCTTTTATGTTACCACCTTTTAAGGCTCTCAACTTTACATTTATAAAATTATTCTAATTATTGACTTTATTTATTAATGATTTATCAGAAAAAAAAAAAAAAAAAAAAAAAAAAAA
>NW_019272032.1:2745110-2753382 GCF_002738345.1 Cucurbita maxima | reverse complement strand
CAAAAAAAAAAAAAAAAAAAAAAAAAAAAGAAGGGGCCTATGGCATGTGACTTTAAACTCTTATCTCCTTAGACTTCTAAATGAAGTCATTATGCTTCAAATTTTATAAAGTTAAAAAAAGATTCCTCATTTACAAAATAATATGTGTATATATATATGGTTATTTTTTAATAATATTTATTACAAAATTTATTGAGAATTAATTAAGAATATGCTTTTTACATACATACATACATACATACATACATACATATATATATATATGGAGTTGTAATAGAAGACAGAAAATGTGTTAGAGGATCACTATCAAAATGCCCTCTATTGTCATATTTTATATATATATATATATATATAAATTTTGTATAAAATAAAATATTGAAGAACCGACAGTCGTTGGCTTAAATAAATGCGTAAAAATATATTTTCTTAAAAAAATAATAAGAAAGGGCTATGCTTTCTTTTGAATTATTAAATACAACTTTCACATCACATGTTTTCTCCCACAAACACATAATTAATATTGCCTATGTACATTTTTTGTCAATTAAATTTTTAAAAAATCATGAATTTAAATCTTTTTTTTTTATTTATTTCAAAAAATCATTTTTCACGAGTGAACTTAATTCTATACATTTAAATATGATTCAATTATAATTTTCATATCTCATAGATTCAGATGCCATATTTATAACTTTTTTTTAATCAAATAATTAAAATTAAATCATTTTCTAAATTAAAGTTGCATAGAGAATATATCGGATTGTAAAATATATACATATTAAAATATTACTTTTTTTTTTTTTTTTCTTCTTCCAATCAGTTAATTATTAAATAATTGCCAGCTGTGCTTCTTTTGGGCGGGTCAGAATCTTCACTCTTATTGCCACATCAACCTAGTTAGTTGTTGAAATAAATAATTTCATAATCACGAGATTCACTTTTGCCTTTTTACCCATCACTTTTTAATTATCTTACGCTTTACCATTGTTTTCCATTTATTATTCGTATAACCTATGCTTCGTAAAGTTACAAGTGCATCGTTTTGGTAGAATAATTATGAGTTTATAATAAATAAATACTATCTCCGCAAATATGAGGCATTTTAGGAAGTACAAAACATAATTATGAGAGCTTATGTCGTGGACTATATCATACCATTGTAGAGAGTCGTGTTCATCTAATTTTATAATAATATGATAATATCAACATTTTCAGCATAAATTCTCACGACTTCACTTCTATCTTTTTAATTAAATATTGCATTAATTATCGAATAATGAAAAGAAAATAAATTTAATCTAAATGATTGCTAAAGCCTCTATTTATAAGGTGAAGAGTTTGGTAGGTATTGAATCACTATGAATATCAAAAGCTACGGAGAATTATAGGTTGTCATGGTCAAATAAGGAGCTTATTTCTCGAGACTAGTCACGAGTTAAAAATTTAGTAACTTAAAGAACAAGCTAAGCTCTTCGTGTGCCTTAACGTGAATACATCGAACAAATTTAGATGTTGCCAAATTAGCTTAATCGAAACAATTTTTGTTTATTTTGATATTTAGATCAAAATAAAATGTGGGTCGATCAAAAAATGAGAATAAAATGAAATTAAATTTAAATAAATTTTAATATACTATTTAATGAATTAATTATAAAATATATTCTCGATTTATACGTAAAAAAAAAAAAAAATAATCTAGGCTTATTAAAGAGGAGAAGAGAGAGAAAAGTGGGTCGGAGAGGAGAGAGAAAATAGGGTTTAAAAGCAAATTATTGAGAGTTAAGTTTGAAAAGTTTACAAAGTGGAAGCAGCCAAAATCAGAAGATAATTAATTAATTTTAAAATAAATAAAATAAAATAAATAAATAAAATAAAATAAATAAAATAAAAGGGTGTGTTCTGTATGTGTGTCGGTTACCCCTGAAACTGTCATGTTACAGCTCATCTTTGCTACTAACCGACACTTCCTAAACCCTAATTTTACCCCTTCTTTACATAACTCAACCATCTATTTATTTAACCTTATATTATTATTACATCATCAAATCATTTACTTCTTTTCTTAAATAATTAAATTTATTTTATTTGATGGACTCAAATTAATAAAAATATTTATTTTAATTTATAAAACATGTCCAAATGGAAAAATTATATTAAAAAATAAAAATAAAGAAACATTAAGTTGTTGGACGACGACGATAATAATAATAATAATAAAAAGGACCATTTAAAAGAAGACTAATCTTTTTCTTTAAATTTTTTAAAGATTTTTTTTAGGGCTAAACGTATAAATTTGGTCATTTGTGTGTGTTCTACTCCTCTAATGTGTTTTACAATTGTTCGTTTATAAACTCATTATCATTTTTTAAATTAGTTGAAGTAGGACTTTCAGATAAAATAAATAATATTATTATTTTTTTAAACGTGATGTACACTAAAGCTACGGTACCCACCGGTTCCTCGTCTTTCCTTTTCACCTTTCTCTAAAAAGATAAAACATAAAAACATTGCTTTTTTTTTTCTTTTCTAAATATAAATTAAAAAATAAAATGATAATTTAATTTTGTCGAATTAAAGACAAACCCTGACGGCCAACTTAATTAATTAAGAAAGATTTCAAATAATAAAATAATTAAGGTTATAAATAGACATATTAATAATTGCTTCTAAAACATTATTTAAATAAATACCCACAAATTAATTTAACCCAACCACTGATTCCCTCCAACAAATATCTTTGAAGGTTTCTGATTTCTTTCCTTAACGTCATATATATATTTTTTTCCCTTTTTGAGTGAATTTAATAATTAACTACAACATTTTACCGCGTGTAATTATAAATTTATTTTTCAACCCCAAAATAATAATAAAAAACTAAAGATTTCAACGGTAATTCTTTTATTAATATTTCATTTAATTAAGATACTTTTTCATTATATTAACGGCTAAATTTTCAAAAAGATTTTTTTTAATGTTAACGTTAATTTGTCATTTATTTCTTACGCCGATATTCTGTTTTACTCATCATCAAGTAGACTATTATTAAATAATAAAATAGAATTATCAATATTTTTATATTGGGAATAAAACATTAATTTAAACAATAAAAATTCAATTTTTTTTACCATTCGTAAAAGATAAATAATTTAATTTTTAATTTAAATGTGGGTAAAAATGGTAGGTGTGGATAGTCAACTGGGGCAATCCATTAAAAAAAAATGAATGAAATTGAGAAACAAATTCCCATAAATTCATAAGGTTGAATGATTAAAAAAATAATTAAGAAATAATAATTTGTTTTGATTGGTTTCTTAATTTGGGTTAGGGCAGGCAGTGGTTGGGACACACAGTAAAAAAGCACAGTAAAAAAATTAAGAGCAGCCAAGCCAACCAAACGGAGAGTTAAGTGAATTAAACCCCCAATTATCATCTTTTGTTTACTATATATACACCCATTTCTCCCTCTCATTAATCACTCTCTCTCTTCTCTCTCTCTCCTCCCCTGCCTCTGCTACTGTTATCGTCTCTTTTTTTCTTTTTTTTTTTCATTTATTAAAAAGAATTAAATACTTTTAGTAGCAGAGGCGGAGAGAAACTGAAGAAATCTGGGTTTGTTGCAAAACCCATTTTGGATCTCTGTCGGTTTCTCTGTAATCCGCCGCCATGGCCGACGCTACACAGATTCTGTTACCGGAGTCGTTTCAGGGCGGAAGAGGCAATTTCAGCGACCAAATTTGGCTGATTTGGGAGCTCATTAAAGCGCCATTGATAGTTCCTCTGCTCAGATTAATGGTTTATATTTCATTGGCAATGTCTCTGATGCTTTTCTTTGAACGAGTTTATATGGGAATTGTTATCGTTTTGGTTAAGCTTTTCTGGAAGAAGCCTGAGAAACGCTACAAATATGAACTGCTTCAAGATGATTTGGAATCTGGAAGCTCTAATTTCCCTCATGTTCTTATTCAAATCCCAATGTTTAACGAACGAGAGGTTCTGATTTCGCTGCCCTCCTCTGTTTTCTGTTTGGATCGAACATTTTACGAAATTTGTGACTGATTTTATTTGTTGTAGGTTTACAAAATCTCCATTGGAGCTGCTTGTGGCCTTTCATGGCCGGCCGACCGCCTCGTCATTCAAGTTCTTGACGATTCAACCGACCCAGTAATTAAGGTAACTCCGAACTTTTCCGATATGGGTTCTCTTTCAATCGGAACCCCCAAATCAGAAAAGCCTAATTTCAAACATTTCCGATGTGGGTTCAATGTGGATTTATAATCACATTTCTGCAGCAAATGGTGGAGCAAGAATGCCTGAGATGGGCGAGTAAAGGGATTAACATAACGTATCAAATCAGGGAAACCAGAGGAGGGTACAAAGCTGGAGCTCTGAAAGAAGGGCTTAAACGGAGGTATGTTAGCCATTGTGAGTATGTCGCCATTTTCGACGCCGATTTCCGGCCGGAGCCGGACTATCTCCGGCGAGCCATTCCGTTCTTAGTTCATAATCCTGATATCGCCCTCGTTCAAGCTCGATGGAGATTCGGTAAGCTTTGCTTCTCAACCATTTCTTTTTACACTCTAATTGGGAATTTAATTAGCGTTAATTAATTGCGTTTATGTGTTTGATTAAGTTAACGTAATTTCCTGGACTGTCGGTGGTCTAATAAGAGTGGTGTTTTTTTTAATATAAATAAATAAATAAATATTTTTGGGCCTTTTTTTTTTCTTTTTCTAAAAAAAGAATAATAATAATTGTTTTTTTAAAGTTCTTTTCCTTTTTTTTATTATTTTTTTATTTTTTATAAGTTTTGTTTTTGTCTATTCACTCTTATCGTCGGCGGGGGAAGATTGGAGGGCAAATAGGGCCCACAATTACATAAGAAGGAACCATTAATCACGGGGTGGGCCCCACTCCTCTGCCACTACGATCAGGACACATGTCCTACAGACGCTCATCACGAGCTCTGGGCCCCACCCCCTCCGCAAGATTACATATATAAGTAAATCAATTGAAAATTTCGCTTTTTTTTTTTTTTTTTTCTAATATAGGATTTAAATTATAAGAATATCTAATAAATTTTTAAGTTTGCAGAAGCTTCTAATTTTTAATTTAATAATTTTTTTTTTATTTATGACACATTTTTAAAAAAATTAAATTTTGATTGATGCTTCATCTTTTTTAATATTTATAATAAATTAATTTGTTATTTTATTAGTAGTGTATTAGTAGGTGAAACGTTAGACTAATTTTTTTTAATTGCCGCATTAATGGACTTAGATGAATGGACCATAATGTCCTCAAGGGACATTAATTAGCTTTGTCAAAAAATTAATTTTATTAATAAATGTTGGGCCTTTTTTTATTTATTTATTTTTCGCCTTCGCAATTATTGGCTGCTGGAAATTATGAAGAGCGTTATTTTTAGCCCTTTTCCGTATAGTCAACATTCTGTTCCCTAGGTGTAGCAGGAAATTGCAGTGATGTCCAGGGTAGAACTGTAATTTCACATGCTGAAAATTTTATTTATTTATTTAATTTTCCATCTCCCTTTCTGGAAAGTACGGGGTTCGCGATTGAAGATAATAGCGTAGGGATAGTATTGTCATTTGAAAAAAGTTGCTTTCTCCTCTCCACGTGGCTTTACTAGAAAATTCTTTTTTTCTTTTTATAAAAAATAAATAAAGAGTTTTTATTTATTTGGGTATTTAAAGTCATTTGTACAATCCAATCAGCACGTTATGGGTAGGCCTCATTGAAGTTTGTCTTCCTATGGATGACGTGGCACTTTCTTTTCAGTGATCACGTTAGGGGCAAAACAGGAATTTAGTAAATCAATTTCCTAAATTAACTAATCAAAACTTGCCAACTCATCCCTCACATGAAACTTCCTCAGTGTGTGGCACACCCCTCCACGTGGCCTGCTTCTAAAACAGCTCCTTTATTTTTTATATTTTTAATTATTATTATTATTAGATTTTAGCAAAAGGGTTAAAAACAAAATGAATTAATTAATTGTTTTCAATATTATCATAATTATTATCTAATTTTTTAAATTTTAATTATTTGAACAGTGAATGCAAATGAGTGCCTGCTGACAAGAATGCAAGAGATGTCATTGGATTACCATTTCACAGTGGAGCAAGAAGTTGGGTCTGCTACCCATGCCTTCTTTGGCTTCAATGGTATTAATACTCCCATAATTATTATTTATTATATTGGTTAGATCAACACGACTTTCCACAATAATATGATTTTGTCCGAGCATAAGTTTTCCTGACTTTGTATTGGGCTTCCCTACAAATCTCAGATCAATGGAGATAACATTTTTTTTTATTATAAACCCATGATCATTCTCTATTAGCCGACGTGGGACTTTCATCTAGCAATATTTACAATTAAGTATATTTTGTTAATGGGTTTAGATCGTTAATACGAAAATTAACCTCCATTAATTGTAGGAACTGCTGGAGTGTGGAGAATTGCTGCAATCAATGAGGCTGGTGGGTGGAAGGACAGGACCACCGTGGAAGACATGGACCTTGCCGTCCGAGCTAGTCTTAGAGGCTGGAAATTTGTCTACTTAGGTGACCTGCAGGTGAAGAAAAACACCCATGTCTTGTTTCTTGTCCATTTGCTGTCGGATTAGCTGACTAAACCATGAATTTGTTGCTGTGTTCAGGTAAAAAGTGAGCTTCCTAGTACTTTCAAGGCCTTCCGTTTCCAGCAGCATCGATGGTCTTGTGGCCCTGCCAATCTTTTCCGCAAAATGGTCATGGAAATTGTCAGAAACAAGGTCTCATACTTCATCAAATCATCGTTAAATCCGAAAGTTTTAAGGTTTTGAGACAGTAAAATGGTCGGTTACAGTAAGGATTGTTGTTTTGTTGTTGCAGAAAGTGAAATTCTGGAAGAAAGTTTATGTGATTTACAGTTTCTTCTTTGTCCGGAAGATCATTGCCCATATGGTTACTTTCTTCTTTTACTGTGTTGTTCTTCCCCTCACCATTTTGGTTCCTGAAGTGTATGTACCAATTTGGGGAGCTGTTTACATTCCTTCAGTCATCACCATTTTGAACTCGGTCGGAACCCCAAGGTTTGTTCTTTTTCTCTTTAATCGGGTCACTACCATATACATATCATGAATAGTGTTTTAAGATAAAGTTTATGTTTAAATGTTATTTCCGCATAGAAAGGATTACGCCTTTCGCTAGGATGATGGTAGTGACGGCAAGTAAGTAGAAATCTAGGGTTCATTACATTTTGAACTCTGAGTTGGGAACCCCAAGTTTTGTTCTTTATCTCCTTATTCTAGGGTTCATACGGTATACATATCATAAACAGTGTTTTAAAATAGTTTATGTTTAATCGTTATTTTCACATATAAAAAGGATTATGCTAGGATAATAGTGACTCTAGATGAGTAGAAATCTAGGGTCGTTACATTCATGTTGAATTCTTGCTATGCAAAATGCAGGTCGATTCACCTTCTGTTCTATTGGATCCTTTTTGAGAACGTGATGTCGTTGCACCGCACAAAAGCAGCTCTGATCGGTCTATTCGAAGCAGGTCGAGTGAACGAATGGGTTGTGACAGAAAAGCTAGGAGATGCTCTGAAGAACAAGGCAGCTGCTGATGCTGCAAAGAGCAAAGCAAACGCCAAAGTTCCCAAAATTAGACTAAGATGCAAGTTTGGTGACAGGTAAATGCAAAAAAACATCTTCGTATTACTCACAAAACATAGTAAACATAGTTTGAAGATGGAAAGTAACGATGTTTTGTTTGAAAATGGGAACAGAATCAACACATTGGAGCTGGGATTTGCAGCGTTCTTGTTCTTTTGTGGGTGCTATGACTTTGTTCATGGGAAGAACAACTACTTTGTGTACCTTTTTCTTCAGACATTCAGCTTTCTGATCACTGGAGTTGGCTATGTCGGAACCATCATCCCAAGCTCTTAAAAAGTGAAGAACACTTCCATTTATATATATATATATATATATATATATAATTATGGGGTTCTGAGTTGCATTTAAGATTCAGCAAATAATGTTCTACAGAAGAGAGTAGCGTGCCTAACTTAGAAGAAGAAAGAAAGGAGTTTCACAGGCAAATAGTTCAGATAAAAGCCTGAGATGTTATGGAAGGAAAGATGAAGAAGAAGAAGAAGAAGAAGAAGAAGAAGAAAAAGGGGAATTGAATTGCCAAGGGCATTTTCGTCATTTAGATTGTTTTTTTAAATTGTGAAAATTCTTTTTTTTTTTTTTTTTTTTTT
>NW_019272032.1:2716559-2744794 GCF_002738345.1 Cucurbita maxima | reverse complement strand
AAAAAATTTTTTTTTTTTTTTTTTTTTTTGTAATTTTCTGGGGTTGTTGGTCAATTTGTTTCCTTTTTTTAATTTTTATTTTTATTTTTCAGGGGAAAATGTTTTAGGACAATGCATTTTAGGGGACAAAATCAATTTTCACTTTTCTTTTTGTATTTTTTTTCCCCTATTGATTGTTAGCGTCATGCAAGAGTATCATCATGTTTGAAATTTGGATACTTTTTTTTTTTTTAATTTTTTTATTTATGGTGAAATTTTATTTATATAATATCTTTTTACAAATAAAATATGTATTGGAACAACTTGGATCCATGTTAAAAACAAGATAAATATATTTTAAAAAATTAAAAATATCAAACATTTAATCTTTTGTTCAATTGGCTAATATAATCAGGTCTTTCTTTACTATTTGAAAGTTAAGATTAAAATATTAGATTCCTTTTACCCTTTAGTCAATGATTAGTGAATTAGATAATATAAATTATGACTTTATATTATATTTGGATTCCATCTCTCCTAAGTTAAATAATTATAATTTTGTTACAGCTTATACTTTTGACTTTGTAGTGTCGGTGGGAATGAAATAACTAATTTTAAACTACCCTATGGTTATTTGGGAGTGAAATAAATAATTTAAATGAAGATTAAACCTTGGGTTATGGACACTTATATTATATTTTTATTTTTAATTTAACACGTGGGATATTTCAACGGTACAGTGTCGGCAGAAGCCTATGAAGAGAGAGGGATCAGCGCCGACAAAGGCGGACGCCAAAGCATGGTCCATTTGAGTGAAAAAGGATAGAATAGGACAATATAATTGTACCACCTCAACTACCTTAATCAAATCTCAACTACCTTGATCAAATCTGTTCATATGAAATACTAACTTTTAAAACCATATAAACTAAATTCTTAACTTTCTTCGAACTATTGGGGAATTATGTATATGGTTCGTGAACTATATAAAAACTAAAATCGAACTTTCTTTGAATGATGGGGACGAAAATAAAAAAGAGGATTCGAGATAAAATGCAAGCAGTGGAAACCAGCCTATCACATTTTTCGGAATAATAATGATAATAAGTACAACAATAAAACAAGAAAACATACATTTATCAAATTAAATTCATCTTCCTCAAACTCAACACATTCATTTCTCGTCCTATAATCCCATCCCACCACAAAATTTCAGCCGAGACTCTAATCTATTTAGAAAGCAACATACTGAAGAAGCTGCAGAAAAAAAATATGGCAGTGTTCCTTTTACTTACCCCCGTGCTTAGCCTTACTGTGCGACTGAAGCGCACCATCAGAACCAAATGACCTAAAACAAACGAAACGGAGGACATTATGTCAGAATCATAAGTACACCCTTCCATTTTCAGCAAGTAATCTTTCGTTTACAAAAACAAAAACATACCTGTCGCAGGATTTGCAAGAGAACTGCCCACCAGATTTTGGGGTCTCTGATTTGGCAGGAGTTTTAGCGTTCTTCTTGGTTGGGTGGGGAGTGGCAGTATGGCCCCCCTTCTTTGAATCTGGCAATACACAACCAACAATTTCAGAATATAGACAACATTATGATCAGTTGATAGAGGAAGAGACGAGCGTTAGCTATAATTGGCAATTCTATAAAAGCTTTAAAAAGACTCCGGACATTCTTGAAACAATGCTTTTGCCAAAATGCAAGAGTATGGAGTAAATAAGGAGTCATTTGGTAATGTTCATGTTTGTTGTTTTCAGCTTTTGAGAGACAGAAGTGTCAGTAACCGTACTCTTGCTTCCTGCAACTAATTTTCAGAAATGCACAATAACTATCTACAAGTAAATTTAACATAAAAATGTTGGATTTTTAATTTTAAAAAGTAATTTTCAAGTAAAAATTTTGCATATTTAATTTGAAAACTTCAGAGACAATAAACAAGATAAGATTACCTAACATGTGTCTGTTTTGTTTTTTTTTTTCTATAAAGAAGAATGAACAAGAAATAAGAAAAGGTTACCAAATGTACGTCTGTTTATCTTTATAAAAAAACAAAATAGTGAAATATTTGTCTTAAATAGTCGAAAGAATTACCAGTCTTTTCAGGCGAAGCTAACTTTGCTTTCTTAGCAGGGAGGGGAGTCGTCTTGGAGGCAGACTCATTTGGCCTCTTCTTGGTTGCTTCAACCTACAAGGATAAGAGGTAATCAATATGATGCTACATATGATAAAAAAGGTGACAACGTTACTATGATCACAAGCACCTTCTTCGGTGTCTCCTCGTCACTTTCAGTGTCATCATCTACATCATCGGAGTCGCTACTGTCAGCATTGAGCATTTCCTGCCGATTATCACAATGTAAATGTCCAAGCCAAATCACAGAAATAATTGAAAACTGAAATAGTCACCGTAGACTATGATGCATACACTCCAGATCAAGAGTATTGCCCACGTGATTTTGAATATAAAACTTCAGTGAACCAAATTTTTAGTGTTTTGCAAATGTTTCATTAAAAAAAAAAAAACATACATTCAATGCTTGTATGTAAATATGAGTTGGAAGGCCATTTCAGAACAGGACACGAGAAGGGGGAAAAATATACAACAAAAGAAAATGTAGAATCTCACCTCCTGATTACTTCACATGAAAAAAGGAAATAGGCAAAGTTAAATGTGGAGGAGAACCAACAATGGTATTAACAATAATCTAGGGCTTTCAGTTCGATAAATGCCACCCATGACGGAATAACTTATATTCAGTTGATGCATGGAAGAACTCACCAACATTTTCCAACTATTTGATTTTTGGTTTTTTACAAAGAAGATTATAAATATTAGTTCTACCGGTGGATTTCCTGTTTTCTTATCTAGCTTTCAAAATCTTGTTTCAAGTCTTTTGAATTTGGCAAAGAATTCATACATTTTCAGAAGATAGATAAAATCCATAGCAAACAAAATAATTTGAATACAAACACAATTGAAAGTATCTATTTTATACTACCTCGTCTGATTCATCATCAAAATCTTCATCTTCGTCAGACTCATCATTATCCTCAGAGTCATCTTCATCCTTGCTTGGTTTCGAAGGCTTTGCATCTGACTTCTTTAAAGACAGAGCCTTTGCAGCATTACTTTTATCGGCAATAGCCTTCTCCTTCTGGGTAGCTTTCCCTGATAGAGAGTCATCATGAGATAATGCGTACAGAGTCTTGAGTATATTTCCAAAAAAAAAAAACACCAACGTTTTCGTAGTGGCTTGCATTTACCGTTTTGAGCAAGGGGTAATTCAAGTTCTTCATCCTCCGAGCCAGAATCAGAATCTGAATAGATACAACACGCTCTAAGTTAATTTTCCTCAATCGACATGTGTCGAGGTAAAAGATCTTATGAATGTGAAACAACTTACCAAAATAATCGCCAGTGGAAAAGAGAGAACAGGAAGTGGTCAAGGAAAAAAACAATTCAATCCCATCATATAAAGTAGCATTCAGCTTCAAAAATTCTAATTAAGCTAATTAATAAAAATATGCATACATCAAGTCTTTTGATCACCTATACGAAATACTATAAACTTTGAAGGCCAGCCATTAGAAGCTAACAAATATAATCTTCAAATTATTCATAAGCTTATTATCGTTAATGCAAGGGGAAATATAAATCCTCAAAAAGGAAGAAAGGATATGGATCTTGATCCTCGGCATAAGCCTGGTATCCAGCACAGTAAACACTTCCACCCTTCCCATTATGGGAGAGCTCAAATTCCTTCTCAAACACAAGATCAAATGATAGCTGGGGAAACTTCTCTGCGGAGAGAATGCCAAGAACAAGCTTTTGGCCACCAATCTTCAAGAAGATAGTCACGTTTTCATTTGCTTTGTCCTTCTTTATTTCACCTAGAGTCGCCTGAATAAAAGCATTTCATCAAATGTGCTACGTGAGAAGACCTTACACCAAACCAGGTGGTTCAACTGGGAAAATGATAATAGCAATAATAAGAACAGCCCCTACCTGTGATAGATGCAGGTATTGCTGAATTCCAGGCTTCACAACGAGTGACTGACCAGGCTTAACTTCAACACCTACAATACCAATTATATAACGAATGTTCTTAGTTCATCATGTCACAAAAAAAGAAAAAAAAAATCGTGATGACTATAAGCAATCCAAATACTACGAGAACTGGTAACAACTCGCTAGTATAATACAATAAAAACAAGCTAAAGAGATTGAGAGAACAAAAGCAAAAAGAACAAACAATAAACGAAGCAATCCGAAAAACATATATATTGAACAGACGGCAGCAAAAGTGAAGAGTGGAGAAACATGATTAACGATAAAGCTAAGGAGGAGGAAAAGAACATTAGGTTACCCCAAAACTCCATCGACACTGCAAGTAGAAGACTCTAGGGTTTAAGAAAAGCCCTGAACAAGAAATGAACAGTGACACAACTTTAGAACGAACGATCGGACAGACGTGATTGGCAGTCGAAAGTGTTTGAAGCATTTTATATGGGAATTGGCGCCAGCTTTTCGGGTTGCTTAGGGTTTCAAATCATCGAATGACAAATTTCAATGTCGGTGTGGGCCTGGTCAAATCATCGATCTCGAGCCCAATTTGTTACTCCTGCATCTTGGCCCATGTAAGTGTGGGCTTGGGCCTAATTAATTTTTTTTTTTTTTTGAAAGCCGCTAATTAATAATTAACGACACTTAAACGTTAATCAAAATATTGCATAATAATTATAATTTAAATTTCATTTATTTATTATTAGTACGTATTAATTTATAATTTTTAATAGATTTATGTTTTAGTATCACATCGACACAAATAAGGAATATATTCTAAAATAAAAAGATTATGCATTATAAATATAGTATGTTTATATACCAATCAATTTAGAGATAATCTGAGGAAAAAAAATTAGCTTTTTGTTCCCTAACGAATTATAATGATATTGAAGTCCTAAACACAGAATAATATAAATTCTTCTCTTCGGCTTCTCGTTTTATAATCAAACATCGATACGAAATCTCAGCCATGGTGACGACCTATCTTAGAGAATAACATATTGGAGCTGCAAAATAATATGTTATCCTTCACTGCTAACTCTTCTTTTCACTTACCACCACCGTGCTTTCCTTTACCGTGCGACATAAGGGCACCGTCCGAACCGAAGGACCTAAACGAACAACAGAGGACATGACATTATATTGAGAGGATATTTTGGAGATATATTAGTTAGAATATATATGAGATATTTTAGTATAAATTTGATTAATCGTATATTTTATTTATTTACAAGATTTAGTTAGATATATTATTTTTTTCTATTTTTAGGTATTAGTTAATAGTTTGTATCTCTTTAAACGTCGTAAACCTGAATGAAGATCATACACTTTTCCGGTTCTATTTTCTATTTCTATTTCTTAACACATTAACATCCAATGATGATGAGTAAAATCGATATATATCGAGACAAAGAAACCTGTCCCATGATTTGCAAGAGAACTGGCCACCGGATTTTGGATGGCGGCTTTGGCTGGGGTATTCACAGGTTTCTTAGCAGGGTGGGGAGTGGCTGTATGGCCGCCCTTTTTCGCACCTGGCAACAAACAACTAATAAGTTCAGGACCAATTCAAATCAATGGGGCTTTTAATGGCGTACCAATAAAAAAATTTGAGGCTTATTAACATTAGTCGGAAATAAATGAAGGGTTTAGAAGGATCACCGGACTTCTCAGCCGAAGCTAGCTTGGACTTCTTAGAAACAGGGGTCACGGAGAAAGAGTCATTCGACCTCTTCTTGCTCGATTCGACCTACAAGAGCACACGAGCTGATAAAAATGATGCTAAAAGGAAACTATAAATGAGATTCATTAGATGTTTCAATATAGAAGTTACACGAGGAGTAAAAATACACCTTTTTCTTTGGTGTCTCCTCACTCTCAATATCATCATCTTCATCATCAGAGTCACTGTCAGATCCGAGCATTTCCTGCAATTTGTCAACATAATTTCATTATCTAATGAATACTGAACAACTAAACAGAAAGGGTTCAGGGTTATTATAGCTGGGACAATGCCCAAATCAAAATTGAAGAAACAATCAAAAACCTCAAAAGGTCGCCATGACAAGATTAACTAATTGAATAGATAAAATTCCAAAACCACAAATGGTGAAAGCTTGTTGCGTGAATCATGAAGGACAAATATGTTTAAGTTGCATATCATTTCCTCTATGCAGTGTTTTGAAAGCACATGAAGAGGCCTATCCTGATGACTCCCATAATAATCACTATAGAAGCGAACCAAAGGTGTCATTACTACAATCCAATATTGAAAACTCACAGTAAGAACCAAATTAATACCAAGAGTCATTATTGAATCATGTATACTTAGTGATCTCAATTTCATATGCACGACTGATATTAACTCTCCAAAGAGATAGACACGAAATACGATAACCCTCAAGAACTTAGGCACAAGACAAAACAAAGTTGAGGGATTTGTTATTGGGGAGCACACAGTAGGAAAGTGTAACTAAAATATTTACATATGAAAAAAGTCTTCTATTAAGAATACTAAAATAATGACAATTTTAATAAACTAGGGCTTTTGTCAAATATTTGGAGAAAAAAGAAGCTTCAGAGGAAAAGCAACTCCCTTCGTATAGCAAGGCACCTGTGTCATGCTCTTCAGGCAAGGAAACAAAAACATCTTTTTCAATCATTTCTCCCAGAATATAATAGATGCAAAAGACTTTGATTTCAATTACCTCATCAGACTCATCACTTGAATCTTCATCATCAGATTCGTCGTCATCTTCAGAATCATCATCCTCGTCCTCCTTGCTTGGTTCCAGGGACTTAGAATCTGTCTTCTTTGAAGTTTCGGGCTTCAAAGAACTATGTTTTCCCACAATAGACTTCTCCTCCTTCTGGCTAGGTTTTCCTGAAAGTAGATCATCACGAGATAAGGAGGCAGTGCCAAGAATATTTCTAGTAACCAAACTCCTATTATATTTACATGACCGGATGCATGTACCATTCGGCACATGTTGCAGAGCAAGTTCCTCATCCTCTGAGCCAAAATCAGAACCTGAAATGAGAAAACACACACTCAGCTAATCAGTTTCATTGTCAGAAACAGAAAGGATCTGTCTGGGTACTAGACATGTGAATGTTTAAAAATTTACCAGAATACTCTTCAGTGGAATAGAGAAGACAAGATATAAGAGTTATGGAAGAAACGGATACTAGAAATAAATGAGAATAGAGGTGTAAAAACAAATGTCATCATATTAAATAGCATAACTGACTTCCAAGATAGCTATAATTTCCTTGAAACTAAACGCATAGGCTATGATAGCACAATCTTGAAATCAAATAAGAAATGTGGCTTCTGACTTCAGTTACAACAACCATAAAAAGAAACAACTCAGTATCATTGCTGCAAGGGGAAACAAAATCGCTCAAGCTGGTAAGAAAGGATATTGTTCTTGGTCTTCTGCAGAAGCCTGGTATCCCATACAGTAAATACTTCCACTCTTCCCGTTGTGTGAGAGCTCAAATTCCTTCTCAAACACGAGATCAAATGATAGCTGAGGGAACTTCTCTGCAGAGAGAATTCCCAGAACAAGCTTCTGTTCATCGATCTTCAAAAAAATAGTCACGGATTCCTTCGATTTGTCCTTCTTTAAATCACCGAGAGTAGCCTGCATAAAAAGATTTCATCAAGTTAACTATAATGGGGGATTGATATCAAACAAAGAGGCTCAGTGGCTCAACTGGGCAAAAATTCTAAAATAAAGTCTACAACTACAGCAGCAACAACAGTACCTGTGATAGATGCAGATATTTCTGATCTCCAGGCTTCACAGAGAGTGCCTGACCAGGCTTAACCTCAACACCTAAGAACACAAATCCATCATGAACTTTCAAAAATTCACAAGTATTTGTCAATTAAAATATTACGAGACAACATTATAACATTGAGACATCCATAAAACATCAGTTTATGCATCTGCCTCATACATTACGACAAGTTGTTCATCTGAAAGTTCCAAAATTCAAACTGACACAATAGTATATGTACCCAACCCTTTATACCTCCAGGGCAAACAAGAAAACAGGATAAAGAAGCTTAAAACGAGTAATTCAATAGCTTTCTAAAACTATTATATACTATATAGACGATGAGAGGATAAATGCAGGAGAAAGAAAGACACCCGAGCTATATTATGAGTACGAAACAAAATGCAGAAGTGAAATAATGAAACTGAATAACTCATAGCTTAAGCCAACAAGAACAAAAACCAGGATCACTTACCCCAGAACTCCATTGACAAAGCGGGAAGAAACAGAGTAGGGGTTTAGAAATATGTTGAAGAGGAAGTGAACTATGGCGCAAAGCAAACAGAGAGAAGAAGGAACCCAGAAGCTTTTAAAACACCTTATAAGGGAATTGCCGCCAGGTTTTTGGATGTTTGGGGTTTCAAATAACCGCATAAATTCAATTATCGGTTTGGGCCTAATAATTCAATTAATTGTTTGGGCCGGACGGTTTAAATCCAGTTGATTGTCTGTTTGTCTGGGCCCACTTAAGTATAGACGGTTTAACTTCATTCTTTAATTAAATAATATATAATTTAATATCAATTTGAATAATATCGTAATTATGACGAATACGTTATTTAATCGTTGAATAATTTTGACCCAAAAAAATAAAATCTTATTTTATCAAGCAAAATAATATATTTGATTATTGTGACAATTATAAAATTAAAATAGATTGAAAAAGGTCGTCTAAATTTTTATTCTTGCTTGAATATAATCGAGATCAAAAAAAATAATAAAAAGATTGAAAAGGGTGGTTCAAAAAATAATAAATTGTAAGGTATATATTTCATTTTATTTATAAATATCTTATTTCATTTCAAATCCAATCCAATTAATTTTTTCAATGTTAGGTATGGATTTATTGATCAAATGGTTAACTCAATTATTGTTTCTTTCCAAAAGTTAAATTTGATTTTTCTTCTTCTTTTTAATGAGGGATGAAATTTGATGTTAGAAAAAAAAAAACATATAAAAAAAAATTACATGACGTCAATTAAAAATTTAAAATAAAAAGTAAAAAATGTTTAAATTTTATATTCAAGAGCCTTCACTTGTACATTTATTAAAAAGATAAGCAAATATAATATTATATGGTATTATCTTAGATCTAAAAATTGGATTTTAAAATTTATTTTCAAGTATTGTGATCCATTATTTAGAATTATTGGCCAATTATTCACGTATCATTAACTTATTAAATAATCGATTTAATTGCAATATAAAAACATATCAAAATTCAATTAATAGATTTAGTTTTTATTTTCTTAAAGTCATGGCTACAATTATTCATTTTTAAGAGTGGATGAAAATTAAAATGAAATAAATAAAAAAATAATTAAAAACAAAATAGCTCACAAAGAATGATGCACGTGGAGGTGCTGTTTATGATAAGATTGAAAACAACATTCAAATTGAATGGTTCCAATAAATAACATAATAAAAAAATTATATTTGAAAAATTTGGGATCCATACAAATAGATATTAAACAAAAACAAATAAGCATTAGTTATATAACTTATAAAATACGGAAGGATATTTGTAACTGAAAATATAAACATTATTTACTAAATAACAATAGATCCGTTGATTTGATTTTTTTATTAGTTATATAATGGTAGTTTATTTAAAATAAATCAACAAATGGTTATAATAAACTAGATAAATTAAATGTAAATACTTTATAATTCAGTAATTAAAAATAATATAATCAAAATCGAGTGTAATATTTATTTATTTAAAAAAGAATTAAATGCATAAATGGATTTATAGGATAAAAATGAAATAATATAGTAAATGATGGGGGAATATCTGAAGAGTCCGTATGAACATTGAACTTGCAGGGAAACGTCTCTTTCAGCTATTTCAAGTAGACCATGTTTTGCCCTTTCATCACCAATTTCTTTCACGAAGCATCCAAAACTCACACGGAATATCGGGATTTTTCCTGCTGCGACTCTGTTCCGTGATATGGAAGTTTCAGAATCTGAGAAAATGATTTGTGAAAAGGCTGAACATCTCAGGCCACACAATTGAATTCAGCACAATTTTCACTGGAAAATTTTAGTTTCCAGCTCTAAATTAAGCTAGCGGATCTCTGAAATCTATATTCTGTACATATTGAATACTGATAAATTTCCGTGTCGATCCTGAGAAAGCAAGCGAAGAACAGAATTGTAGAAATATTCCCTCTCTGTTGCTCGATCGAATTCTGATATTAATCGCACCAAGCAATTGCAGATTGCTTAATAACTTTTACGAAGTGGAGATGATTCGAGGATTACTTATATGGCGTAGAGAATTTGAAGACTATTTTTCACAGAGGCGGATTGAAGGTATGAAGGAAATCGATTCGATTTATGGCGGTAACTAAATCCGGAATTCGATGAATTTGAACCAACTGAAACTGCTGGAACTCTTCGCGTTTTCTTTGGCCTGTGTCGAGCAGGACGACGACGATGAAGAAGCTACTAAATCGTCGTTATCCTCCGATTTTCTAGGGCACAGAAAGAAGTTTCTAGATCCCAAGGCGATTAGCTTCTCATCCTCATTCAAACCTGAGATTCAGATCATTACCTCGTTAGAATCGCCCGCGAAATTCATATTAGATTAAAAAATCAATCAAAATCAAATGCGGTTGCGAGGTTTATGATCGATTCCTTACTTTCTAAGCTGAATTGTGAATAATGGAGGTCAAAGGCGGAGGGATCTGCAGTCGGCAGAATTGGTCGGCGGGCTTCCTTCAAGTATTGGCGTACGGTCGCAGCCACAAGATCGGCGACGGTCATATCCGGCGACATCAACACTTGTACTGGACCTAGACTGCCCTGAATCGTCACGTTGAAAAGTAACTTCGTCATCTTCGGCCGTCCATCCAGCGACGGCGCCGATAAACCTAGTTTCTTGAACGACAATAACTCCGGATCCGTTTTCGGCCGCCGAAGCGTCGCCGCAGTCTTCGTCGGTCTCTCGCCGTGGAACGACGACGACTTCTCTGTAAGTTTCCCCTTCCGGTACGACTTAGGGTTCGGCATCTTCAACTCGAAAAGAAAATGAGGAACTCTTCTTGTTACCTCAGTTTCCGGAAGCGGAAATCGAGAGCTTCGGAGGAGCTACCCTCTGAAATTTCCCGTCCCCGGGCAGCGGCTGTTGGACCCAGCTTTACGGCGGCGATAGTCGTGGTAGAGAATTGAAAGAAAGTAGAAACGTTCTGTGATGAGATGATTAAGTGAAGCGCATTGGGTATTTATAGTAAGCGAAAATCGATGACCTGGAGGAAACCAGTAGGAATATTCTCGTAAACATACGGGCTATAGCCGGTTCCTCGAGTAAGTTGGACTATTTTGGGATTCAACATTGGGCGGCTTGGCCTCTCCAATTACTAATCGGATATGGACAACCGGCTATTGCCCGTAGACTATTGGCTAGACTCGCCTCCTCAGTTACTTTCTTCATTTTTTTCCATTTAAGTAAAAAAAAATAAAAAATAAAAACATTTTACTACTTCGAGCAAAACTTACGTGCAGCTGCAGCACGTGAAGAAACTGTGCGAAATCGTGTAACACGTGGCTCCACGAGATTGTGCCAAGTGGCCGCTATTTCCAATAAATTAGAAACGTGAATTATTTGCAAATGGTGCTTTGATATAATAATCACTTAAATTTATTTTTAAAAAATAAAAAATTAGAATTATTGAAATTATGAGTTTATAAATATGAAAATAATTATGTTAATTGGTAGGACATAATTTTGGTGAAATCAAATATAAAGTCACACGAATTTATATATATCATTGTTGTAGTTGTGCCTTTGACTTAGTCAACTTTTCTCTTCCTCACTCTCGAGCAAATTTTGGTCATCCTTGAGCACACCGAAGACTAGTATGTTGGGATATGAAGCCGATACCTAAATCTGGTAGAGATATAATTGGGAGATATTTCGTAAAGATATGGTAGAGATATATTTAGAAGATATTTAGTAAACATCTAATATGATAGAGATATATACGGTAGATATTTGATAAATATTTGATAGAGATATATTTATTAGATTATGTTTGTAGGTTTAAATCTTTGGAAGCTATATTTAGTAAATTGAAACCATATATATATACCGGCAGTGTTCAAAATGTACTCTCGTTTGGAGTTATCAATTATAAAACATTTAGCCAATATTCCTCATTGTATTATTTCTCTCGTGTTCTTTGTATTTATTTTAATTAAATGTGTGGTTTGTTGAGCGATCCTAACAATTGGTATAAGAGCTAACAACTGGTATTGATCATAATAAAGCAATCTATACCTAACTAGGTGTTAAGAGCTGTTCAGCCAATATAAAACAGTAATGAGTTTCTCGAAGTCAATGCAAGTGCATACTATCTTTCAAACATCATATTTCCAAACTCAGCGTCGTTAAACAATAATTTAGTTTTAAAGAAAAAAAATTCACGTCAATGTATGATCTTTCTTTACTTTAACATTCACGAGCATGTCTTGAAAAGTATTATGAGAGGAAGTATGATGTCAGCTTCTCACCGTTAATAAATTTAGATGCTTAAGTGAGCTATCACGTAACACATACGTAGATCATCGACCGAACGGATAAACTGGTTCAAGTGGCTTCTTGAAATGATTGTAACCTGAAAGACAATGTTAGGTGACACAATAAATGTTCATAAAGTGGATTGATCAGAAATTGCAAGTTGGGACTGTAAATTTAAGGAACAATAGGGGACCTCTTGAAGTAGCCAAAAACAGACCACGTGTTTGTCACGTGCTTCGCCGTTCCCTTATGGTTGAAGAGCGTGCAAATAAATAATTGCGAAGATACAGACATTGAACCAATTATTATTTTTAGATAAAATTAAAATCATCAATACGCAATGTTTTTTATTTATTTTTTATTAATTAATTACTCATACTCAATGTGTTCTTTAAGAATATATATGTAAAATATTTATATGTTAGTGAAGAACCATTTAGTTTTTATTTTTAAATTAAATTTACAAATAATACTTTATTATTTTTCTTGCTTTGTTATTATTTATTTATTTATAATTTAAAATACAAGTCTAGTTTTAAAAATTAAAAATTAGTTTTGTTTTTTATTTTTTAAAATATAATTATTTCCTTGAAAAAGTTGAAAACTATTTAAAAATATAAAGTTAATTTTAAAAAACTAAAAGATCAATAATTATCAAACAAATATTAATTAGGTTAGGTAGCAATTGTTAGGCATAAGAAAATAGAAAAAAGAAGCTCCAATAACATTTGTACTAAAAAAAAATTAAATAATAAATTATTTTTGGTAGAATTATATGAGTTTATTTTATTTATTTATATATTTATTTTGTGTTGTGGGTTTGTCTGGGGAAGGCATAACATTATGTGGACCAACAAATGGCATGTTTAAGTGAGTACTGCCAGCCTCTCGAGTTGAGCATTTATGTTTGCAAGACATGATGAACAGTCAACAATTGTCTCCAGGAATATTGGATTAGCAGTCCATTTTTGACCCACCCAACAAGAAGCCTCCTGGTTTGAATGTTGAGACATTTAGCGATCACTTGTCACTTAGCTACGTTAGGTAAACAAATTTTGGCTGTGATACCGCTGATTTTAGTCTCAAGAGGTAGGAAACAGTCCATGTTGCTCTTCTTCTTTGATATCGTGTTTGTGAGATTCTACATCGGTTGAAAAGAAGAACGAAACATTCTTTACAAAACCTGAAAGAAAAAGTCCAAAGAAGACAATATCTGCTAGCAATGAGAGAAAATCCGAAAGAAAAAGCCCAAACAGGATAATATAGCTTACGCCGTTAAAGTGTTAAATTCACGTGCGGGAGAATCCATCCTGATTAGTAACAGAGAGAAACAAGTTAATCTTAAAAGCGGCCTGAAACCCATTTCATCGCTATGTGATGTACGTTTAAAGAAATACAACTAATCCAATGTAGTTCTTGCAAAATTTATCTCTGAAATCAAGTAAAGAAAAAGTTAAACAAAAGCCTATCTTTTGGTAGTATCTATATATGATTCCAACTCATCTAATGGTGTGTGCCAAGACAGTATGCTGTGTTTAATCCCTCCTGTTTCGGAGAACTGACCGTTACACATCGGAAACTCGTTGGGATTTAACGAAACTAAGTGGTGGCATGAATGAATTTCAGGTCTTGAACGCAGCTGCAGCTGCAGCTGCAATTTCATTTGAATTGGGTGGATTCTGGATTTGTTCTGCAATTTTGATGGTACAATGGCCTTCAAGCTTCCCCTTGAGCTTGGCATCCTTGGAAAACAGACTGAATGAAAAGATTCCGAGCAATAGTGGCGGTCATCACGTGAGGACGGCGGTGGCGCCTTTAACGTCGATCTACCCTTGGTCCAGGGCAAAATGGATTGAATCAGTCTGGATGGTACCTGCAAAACAAGGTTGAAGGAAAACGGCCATGATTTAAGAGACCATCCCTAGAAAAAACAGAGGAAAAAGTAACGGTTAGGAGTCACGACTCTCCACAATGGTATGATATTGTCCACTTTGAGCATAAACTCTTATGGTTTTGCTTTGGGCTTCCCAAAAAGGCCTCATACCAATAGAGATGTATTCCTTACTTATAAACTCATAATTATTCCCTAAATTAGCTAACGTGAGACTCCCTCCCCCGACAGTAACTCACCCCAGAAACAAGAGTACTAGAAGCAAAATGCAGTGAAGCTGTAGAAAAGGGTGAATCTCGTGGCTTGCTTGGCTTCTGATCAGCTGAAACAGAGCCAAAACTGGAAGGTGGCGCATCAAAACTGGACGGTGGAGAATCATCCACGTCATTGTCATCGTCGTCTTCATCGTCTTCACCTTCCTCTTCGACCGAAGCCTTTTTATCTTGGTTGGTTGATTCCTCTTTCTCTTTCGTTTTCAGCATCTCATCCATATCCTCTATGGCCTCTTCCAAACAAATTTCAGCTTCTATCAGTTCGAGTTCCTTTTCAATTAGTTGCTTCTTCAACTCACTCTCTTTCTTTTTCTCTTCAGCCCATTTTCCAAATTTTTCGAGCTTCGGTTTCAATCCATTTTCCAGGGTGGATATTAGCCGCATCAAAATGTTTTCCTTCTTTTCAGGTGTCTTTGTCCCATAAAACTCATCAAAGCCAAGTGGTAAGAACTCGACCTTCTCCGGGTCTACATCTTCCTCTTCTTCCACCTGTGGCTGCCAAAACATGCGAACCCCATGCTCCTCATCCTCAACATAATTGATTAACCGTCCTGTTGGTGTGTGTAGGATGAGAGGATCTTCAGTATATACAAGCTTTGATGGATCTTCAGGATCAGGCTCTGGTTCCTTGTTGACGAGAACGAACTCGGGAGTATGATCTGCAAAGTAAATGTAGCTTAACGAACCAGCATACAAGCAAATTTTGCAGAACAGTTTTAGAAACAGAGACATAAAGCTTTTCTTACAATCAGTCTTTCACTTTCTGCGACAATTTTCAAGCATTATTTTCCTTCACGCATCATGAACAGAGGAGAAACTAACAACCAAATAGACCATTTCAAAATTCCAGTTGCATGCTAAAGGGTAATTTCAGTTCTCCCATTTTCTAGTCCATTAAAAGCGTTCAAGTTTTCCATATAGTCTCGATACTCGACCCAGCAAATAGCCTCTATCGACGTTAAAACTTCCGAGTGCTAATGTAAGTAACATATATAATTGATTATGTATGCACTTTACCGTCATGCACGGCCAACTGAGTTAACATTGGAAAGATGCAGACTAATCATTGAAGAGTTCTATTTGAAAGTAAGGGTGGGGGAGCTTGTCATCTTTAGCTATCAGGCCATACCTTGTGCCCACCAGTATTCAAGTTCTGCAGGCATTGGTAATCTCAGCGGAGCTTTATAAAAGGAATTTAACCACATTTCTCTCTCCTCATCTACCTCGTGCACGTACGTTTTCCAGTAGTCAGGTACCTGGAGACATATCCATACATGTATCACTTAATAGTTTCACCGTGATGCAGAGTATAGCAGAATATAAATGAAGAGTCGACATACTTCGTAAAACTGATTGATGAAACCTGGCGCCATCCATGTATCTTCTTCCTCATAGAAATAGGGATGCTGAGGATCACCATATGGACCTCTCTCTTCTCTAATCACTGAGCAGATAAGGTAAAACCAAAGCCATGAATGAAAGAAACGTCATGTAATTATAATGGAGTGAATATTTTTCAAACCACTAATCATTAAAAACGCTAAGTGATCTCTGTCTATTACTAAATGCCTTGGTTACTATTTGTATTTACAGGGGTTTTAGTTAATGCGATGCAAGTTTTGGACCGACCTAATCCACGAGGAAGATAAAACAGTAGAGTTATTAACTGATGTGCCAAATTCTAACCCAGAAAGCAATTGCCAGGATCATATGGTACATTATTAACCCTAATGACTCCCTTCTAAGTACATTATTAACAATGTAAGTGGCATACTTCCATCAGGTTTGTTGACAAACATTCGGGCCTTTGCTGCAGCAACTTCTGCTAAGCTTGCATGAAGCTGGAAAACAATGGCGTAAGAAAGCTATCATTCTGAGGTAAACATTAAGAAATAGCAATATTATACCGCTGAAGTGTCCTCATCACATCCAGTAGAATCATACAACAGCTCCCCAAAATAGAACCTGCCCTGCTCACTCAGATTATACACTCAAATTCATTTAGTACATTTGATGTCCAAAAATGAAATCAAAATTTTAAATTAGAACAAAAAAAATGGGGTTAACCTACCCATATTGGACGTTCGTTAACTTCATACACTCCACATCCATGCATCCTGCCGTGCTTCCATTCACCAGCATAGCGGTACCGACCTTTCTCCCTAGCATGTGATGAATCACATCATCAAAGGTAAATCAACTCATTTCCTTATCCAAAAGAAAGATTAGGTTACTTTATTAATCTATATCTATCTTATGGGATAGCATTCTAAAAGTAAGAATGCTTATGAATCCACCAGATTATCGAAAAAGGGAAAAGGGAAACGAAGTTATAGTGGCGATGTTTGGTTTAAATCATGCAGTTTAAGTTTATTTGATGAAAGAACTAAGAATTTACGGTTTCCCTCCAAAATATTTGATCCATTCCTTTCTCTCGTAAAAAGGAATTTCATAATTTCCTCCAGCCAGATGGATACTATCTTCAATATCCATTTCCAGCCAATTTTTGTCTTCTGGAGTCATATAATCTCTCGAGATTATTTTTCCTTCCGCACGCATCTTTTTCTCAAGCCTGGAAAACGTGCAGAGAATAATTTAGTTCACATACTTCAAAGAGATTCTGCTTCCTTTCCATGTTAACATGTTAACAAAAAATCAAAATCACGAAACTTACTTGGAACCAGGCACAGGTTCTATGTCAGGAATATCAACCTCAACCACCCCATGACCCTCCATATTGTTCCGAACCCATTCACCTTCATACCTACAAAGGCAGAGATACTTCAAGAATTAGTTAATAAACAATAAATCTAACACACGTTTGCACCGACCAGTGAAAAATAAAATAATAGTCATTAGGACATCATTAATATACTAATAATTTTTACTGAACAAATTTCTTGACACAAAAGTAAATAAATATGAGATTAAAAAACAAAAATACATGATAAACATTGTTCTTGAGATGCTACAAAAAATAATAACATCGTTTCCACACTCTCTTCCAGCAACAAGACTGGTTAAATCATTAGCAGCAATGATCTTTTCAATTGTACAGATTATTGATATAACCGACATAAAATTCAGTACATCTTCCCCAAATTCTTCATATTTGTCCATTTTTAAAACAATGAAGCATTTTCTCATTAGCTAGTTTAAGAGGGGCAACTTGCAAAACCATTGAAGTCTTGTACTGACATAAAAGATAAGATAATGAACAGACAGACCTGACCAGCCCCAGTTCAGCAACGTAAACACCTTTACCATGAGCCAAATCATCCCAAACAGTTCCTTCATACCTTGATCAAGAAAAAGCAAAAATTTAAGCCACGGATATTCAAACGCATCAGAGCACAAGAAACAGAGTGTTAATCATACATCAATTGCAAGGAAGAAGCGTCATAGAGAGGTTCAGCTGTTCATGAACGAGCAAAAGATTTATGAACTATTAGTACATAGATTCTTCCAGCAAATGCCTGAGTACTTAAAGAGCTAGCTCGCATAAAAATTCATGTGAGGTAGCCAAGATTACAGCCAAATGCGATAGAACCATACAAAGAACTTATTGGACTTCTAATTTGAAACTAACTAGGTGAATGCAGATTTTCAAATCCATATCCAACAGTTATTAGGAGTCAGCCATCATTCAATAATTTTACCAAAGGGGAGTTCTAAGAGGAAAATTCAGGGGATATAGAAAACATACGAGCTTCCATCAGGAAAAATGTAGCCGACCCATTTGAGAAATTCCTCAATTCTATCCAATTCTTCAATCACTGATTTTGCATTTGGTATATCAAAATGGTTATCTGGAATTACAGGGTATGGCTTCCGATAAGGGACGTAGAATGGCGCTATCGGAGGATCTTTCCCAGCCTCAACCTCGTCCCTCATTACCTCCCAATCCTTCTCGTCAGCCCAAATTGGGTCCCAACCAGGCTTTTCCATTTCCAATGGAGCATCCATCCAAAGCTCCTGCAGGTCCTCCTCAGTCCAATTCTCAGGGTCTTTGGGAAAATCATAGAGGTCTTCATGATACACAACGGTCTCTTCCTCCTCTTCTTGCATCTTCTTCACGAGCTTTCCGCCGAGGGCTTGACTAAGCCGTCTAACGTTCGTTTCCTCATTGTTGTCCGTCTCCGTCAGCTCCTCTGTCCGTCGAGTATAAATGAGTGGTTCTTCCTCTTCGTATTCACCTTCCGATGCGTCGTCGGAGTCATATTCGGATTCTGAACTATCCGACGAACTCAGGTCACTTTGCTTTTCTTCTCTTTCCTCCTTCTGTTGAGAGGCCACGGTTTCACTTGAGTCGCCATCGGCCATTGTAGTTGCTGAGGAAAAGAAAGAGATGCAGAATTTGTTGGAGGAAGAAGGAAAGAGATAAGGTGGGAACTCAGAACTTAGCGCAGCTGCGCTGGTTACAAAGTTGAACTGTAGTAATCACTATTCTGGTCCTAGTTCCGACTCCATATGGGTTGGGCTAGGCTTTAATAACTATTATGGGCCTAATTCCGACTGGTTGGGCTGGGCTGTAGTATCACTGCTTAGTTCCTACTTGGGCTGGGCTTTAATCAATATTATGGGCCTAATTCCGGCTCGATATGGGGCTGAGCTGTAGTATCACGGCCTATTTCCAACTTGGGCTGAGCTTTAATCAATATTATGGGCCTAATTCCGACTCGATATGGGGCTGGGCTGTAGTATCACGGCCTATTTCCGACTTGGGCTGAGCTTTAATCACTAGGCCTAATTCCGACCCAATATGGGTTGGCTTATTCCGACTTGGGCTGGGCTTTTATTAATTAGTGGTTTATTTAGTTAGTTTATAGTAAAATAATTAATTAATTATATGTACTAAAAATTAGCTTAATTTTTAAAATTAAAATTTATTTATTTTCAAATAAATTTTATTATTATATTACTTACTATATTATATTTTTAAGTTAATAAAAAATTTCAAGAGTATTTACCTCCATAATATCCCACCATCTTAAATTATAATAATAATAATAATAATAAAATTTAATTCTATAATTAAAAAAAAAAAACAATTCATTCCATACATCTTATTTCACTCTAACTCTAACTTAGTTAAGAAAATTATTTTAAAATTTCTAAATTAATTAAAAATATATTTTCTAGTTCTAAATTTATATTAAATTCTAAAAAATATGACATCTTTTTTTTATAATTAAACTTTAATCATTTTATCATAATTTTATTTTATATTTAGATTATATTTTTTTCCTTTATTTTAAATTTATTATATATTAGGTGGATGCAAGTTTAGCTCCGTCCCGCCAACAATTAAATAGAAAATAATAAAAATAGGCTCTGTCATTGATATTGAAATTTACTACGTCTATCAATCAAAACATATACTTAAATTAATTCGAATCTAATATAATAATTAGGAACATATCCCCTAATAAATATTATATATGTGTATGGTTTAAATATTTTATATATATTTTTTTATACAGGTATAAAATTATGGTCCATAAATATTATATATGTGTATGGTTTAAATATTTTATATATATTTTTTTATACGGGTATAAAATTATGGAACCAAATTTAAATTTTGTTAGAGGATAAAGTTGCACCTGTTCATTTAGGGAATGATTTAAACTCGATAATATCATGATATTGTGATTCGGTATCACAATCATGCACTAAACATAGTCATGACAATATTTTATTGGTAAATGAACCAACCAAGGTCGAATTGACAATATGGTAAATGAACAAACTCGTTGGAATCATGGTGTAATCAAAGGATTTTCTTCTAACCTATAATTTTACTATATTTGGAAGATTTTGATAGCAGACTAAATCTTTTAAATCAGAATATTTGAATATATTTAAACTGATATTTTGGTGGGGATTCATACACTTTCAATGGCTGAAATATCCTTTCCAAATATCATTTCCAGAAATGGGGAAGACGAAAATGGATGGGAAATGGAACCAACCATTTCAACTCCAATGGCTGAAATATCATTTACATACAGAAATTCTGATACACACGAAAATGGATTGAAGATGGAACCAACCATTTCAACTGAAGTATCATTTCCATCCAGAAATGGGAAACAATTGGAAATGGAACCAACCATTTCAACTCCATTGACGCCGAACACTAAGAGAAAGAGACCACAGATGGAAACACGCAGAAAAAAGAAAAAGAAGAAAATGTACCGGCCAAAAGTGATCGGAGAAGGCAGAGCAAGGAAGAGATCAACCCAACCAGTAAAGCCAAAGCCGCCGAGAGTGAAGCCAAAGCCAAAGCCTAGACCAAAAACCAAAAAAATTGTTACTACTGTTAGAGGATGTCAGCAGAACAGTTATTCTGTACAAGAAAATGATCAAGTTCATATTATAGATAGTTGCATAGATCTGGTAAATGAGAAAGCTTTACTCAATAAAGTTACGGTTAGTTGCAAAGATCTAGTCTTAATTGGAAATGAACTGAACAATGAGAAAGCTTCACCCACTTTTACTGTGAGTGAGAAAGCTTCAGCAGAAGTTGCTAGCCTTGATGAAAAGGAATCCGCGGACGATCATTCAAAGAGTACAGTTATCCAAACCAAAGTTGGGTCGACCGGGAGGCTTTATGAATGGCTCCATGGAATACCACAGAAATGCAGGAGAAAAAGGAGTTCAAGAAGGCCAGCAAAAATCACTAAGAGAGCACCGTATGGATTGAGGTTTGGAAATAAAAAAGGCGAGGGATCAAGAAACAATCTACAGCCATTCATCTACTGCAAGAGAAAAAGGAGTCCAATGGTTAGAAGGTGCAACGTAGCTTCAGCACTTGAAGTCTGTAAACTGTTGCGGAGAAACACACATAAACATGCCTCCAACACAAAAAAAGCAATAAAAAACAATGGCAGAGGTATTCTATTCTAATGCGCTACGTTAATAATGCACTTATGAATTTGAACGTCCTAATGAAATTTTATGATATTCCAGATGATGATGATGATGATGAGACCACAAAACAGAAACTGGAAATTGAAGGAACACCAACAGAAGTATCAGATCAAACAACTGAAATGTATAATCATTCAGATGATGGCTGTCAATCTCATTCTGCATTAAGTTCTAAAGACAGAGAAGCATCTGAGGAAACAGCCATAGCAGAGGGTAATTTCTTTTCGCTTTACCATGAGAAAACATATATTACCATTGGCCTCCTGGGTCTTGAATGCAACAAGTTTGTGGCTTTTTCAGATTGGTCGGGTCAAACAATGCTCCCTGCAGTAACTTTCAAGTTTGCAGCTATCTTTAGGGAGGGGACTTTCTGGAAGATTAGCAATGCAATTCGTATTGAAACATTAAGTAGGACAATTAAGCTATGTTCATGTTAGCAACTTCATTTCAGCAGTGGTATTTAATTTATCTTTAAGAACGATTAATAGGTAAATGCTGACAGCATTTCCTTGCAGGTCACAATGGTAAGCAAACAATGAGATGGCTTGATATCAGACAGTTTTTGACTAATTTGAAGCCTATAAATGAAAAGAACCCATCAGGGACAGGCATTTCACTTCCTAGAATTATTACAGGTACTTCACTATTGCTACGGGAAAAACTACTCTTCTTATCCCATAAGTAGCTTACCGTTATTTTGCTATTATGAGGCACTAATGAATAAAGAACTAAAAGAAATGCCTTGATTTAAGACTTCTTTCCAGTTTTCAGCCCAATATGCAAATAAATTGAAGGCAAAATGTTACTGAGTTTTCAGGTTTTCATGATGTGGGCAGCGGAAGAAGCTTGATCAGGCAACAGGACTTCACCCACCCAGGAAGTGTAAATGAAATGAGACCTGCCCTCAATGTAATATTATGGAATAGAAGTGAAGGAACAAAAAATAATCATGAGCATATCAGGCTTACACTTGAAACAAGAGGTATCTTTTTTTTTCTTTTCTGCATAATGTTTGCATACAGTACTGTTAGGTTTGTTTCTGATTATAAAAGGCACTAATCCAGTTATCGAACAGCAAATAATAAAGCAAACAAATTCTTGCAGTAAGAAGGTTTTTGTTCCCTATCCTGCAGACAGTCATTACAACAAATCACAGTTCGGAAATATTCTCATTTATGCAGGCATTAGTAACAGCAGTGGTCTAACGCACGTTAATTCACAACAGAAAGAAGGAACTGCTTCGGGCCATGAAAAGAAAATTGTTCCATATGCACGAAAACAAGGAAAGAAAACCAGCAAGGGAGAGCACAATCTAAGTTATGTTAATGGCATGGAAGGCGCAATAGTTCCCCATCCTGAATCATTGAACTCAACTAAGAAAAAATTGTTGGGTAAAGTGAACCTTGACCCAAGAGACATTACTATGTGGACACTAATAACCCAAGAAGCGAGTGATTGTGGCTCAGAAAAAGTTGACGTCAATACCGAAAAGTGGTGGGCACATGAAAGGGAAATTTTCCGTGTACGGATAGATGCTTTTAATGCTAGAATGCATCTAATTTTAGGTAAAGCTTATTACATGTAACTGTCTGATATGTAGTATATCCGTTATCAATGAAGCAGAACTGTGATAAAACTAACTTACAAAAAGGTAAAATAAGTTAGTGTGTTTGTCATACATTGCGAGCTGCAATAAATGCTCAAAATCTTTGTATAAAAGCAGAACTTTTTTGATGTGCAGGCGATCGGCGTTTTTCACCATGGAAAGGTTCGGTGGTGGATTCTGTGGTTGGCGTTTTTCTTACTCAAAATGTCTCTGACCATCTTTCAAGGTATAGAAACATAACCGTTTCCTGTAGATGATTCTAGCACTAGTGAAATATACCAAATGAAGCTTATATCCTTTACTTCTCTTGTTCTTCACAGTTCTGCTTATATGTCACTTGCTGCAACATTCCCCCTCTGTGCAACAAGAAACCATACAGAATATTATCAGGGCCAGGACGTTTTCTGCACTCAACAATCAACTCAAAGAAACAAAGGATATTTTCTGTATGAAAGCGAATGGAACAATGACAGTATGTTGGAGAGTAACAAGAAAACAGGAGATCGTGAAGAAGTTGAACAATTAATATCTGCGAATGATGCAATTTTGTCTCAAGATTTTATGGGATCATCGGTAAAACAAAGCCTTGATGATACCCTTCACTCATCTACATGTTTCGAAGATGATTGTGGAATAGGTTTGTTTACGAATTTGGATGGCACAGATAACATGGATGGCACAGATAACACAGTGCTCCATCCTAATAAATCAACCTCTGTCCAAGAGCCCTATAGCAGCAGTCCAACTAGCACATCATCGCATAAAAGCAATCAAGAAAATGAAATTTTAGAATCCAAAGAGGTGGAAGTTGATTTACGAGTCACGCCAAATGAGAAATCTCAGAGTTCTGCCAGCGCTGAAAAGTTTCAAAATCAAGAGATTCAACTCACTGGTGATGTCAATGATTTGGAAGACAGAGATTCTAATGATTTTAGTGATGAAAAAATGACAGATATTTCTAAGGGGACAGCCAAAAAGAGTAAAATGAAGCCAGAAATGGATTGGAATAGTCTAAAGGAAAAATGGGACAGTATGAGGAGAACCTATTCTGTTCATGAGCCAAGAAGTAGGGATCACATGGATTCTGTGGACTGGGAAGAAGTTGGGTCAGCAGACCCTATTAAGATTGCAGCTGCCATCAAGGAACGTGGCCAACATAACACCATAGCAAGAAGAATTAAGGTTTCAGAAACTAAAGTGAAATAAAAAAAATAAAAAGGGTGTTCTAAGGTAATAATGCAAATAAACAAAAGGCTTGGGGCTAAGGTCTCTGACTTTCCACATCGTTTCTTTTTCCTACAGGAGTTTATTAATCGAACAGCTAGAATGCATGGCCACATCGACCTCGAATGGCTTAGATATGCTCCTCCAAATGATGTTAAGTAAGTTTACTTTGAAGGCTGAAACTCTTAACATTCCAAGAACAAAAGAACTTTGATTTTTTAAATGTCACATTTAGATATATTACTTGTGCGTGCCTGCAGGGCATATCTATTGGAGATACATGGGCTAGGATTGAAAAGTGTAGAATGCGTAAGGCTTTTATCACTTCAGCAAGTTGCCTTTCCAGTAAGATACATATGAATTTATGATTTGTTAGATATGTATTCCATGCATAACTCCTATTTTTCTTTGAATGAGGTGGACGTAAATGTTGGTCGAATCGCAGTTCGAATAGGATGGGTTCCTCTTGAACCGCTGCCTGAGGAGGTTCAGATTCATCTTCTAGAGACGTAAGTATAGAATATAAAGAATAAGCATCGTTCATATGACCAATAGAGAGACGTTAACATGTTTTCTGTGTAGGTTCCCTATGATGGATTCTATTCAGAAATATCTATGGCCAAGGCTCAGTTCACTTGACCAACGAACTCTGTAATTCTCTATTACTTATCATTTTAAAAATAAATATGTACTTTATAACGTCTACCAAACAAGCCAAAGTTCACACTTCAAGCTTTTTACTATAGGTATGAACTACACTATCAACTGATAACATTTGGAAAGGTAAACCTTATGATCCTAGCAAGCGTAAATGGCCAGAGCATCACTTGATTCTGTATAAAACATTTCAAGTGAAGTATTTGATTATTTACCTTGAACACTCATCTGCAGGTCTTTTGCACGAAGAGAAAACCAAACTGCAATGCTTGTCCGCTGAGGGCCGAATGTCGGCACTACGCTAGCAAATATGCAAGGTATGGACAAATTAGTGCATGGATTTTCAATTCAGAAATAAAAGCAGATTTTATACGGAGTTATGTATAAAACAAATTTGGAAGGATTGAAAACTCATTTTTGTTGCTTCCAACAAGCGCAATCAGAAATTATAACAGATCTGACCTTGCATTGTCCTATGAAGAGGTTGATTTTGTGGCAGAACACTTCAAATGAAAGCCAAGTGTTGTGAGGATGTGTGCAAATTATAGAGATTTATAGGTTCTATAATTGTATTCTCTTCTGAGGTCCTATAATCAAAACAGTGCAAGGCTCGCATTACCTGGATTGCCAGAGAAAAGAATGGTAAGTACAATGATCCCGGAAAAAAGGTATGAAGGCACTGCTCAAGTGATGAATCCAGCACCAGTACTCCATGTCGAAGGCAATCCATCTTCAGAATCGAGATATGAAACCATCAATTGTGAACCTATCATCGAAGTGCCTCGATCACCTGAACATGCATATGATGAATCACAGTCGACAGACATTGAAGATTTATATGAGTATGATTCTGATGATGTTCCAGTAATCAGACTTGACTCCGGACAATTTACAACTTCACAGAACTGCATGGACAATAGCATCACTGGAGCTTTGATTCCTTTGAACGACAGAGTTGCTTCCATCCCAATGCGCAAACTGAAGCATGTAGATCGTCTAAGGACAGAACATCAAGTGTAAGTATGGCCGTTAGGCATCGAGTTTCAGCTATTATGGAAACGAGTATTCTCTAAAAGACATATTAGAAAAGAAACTAATTGCAACTGACATGATGCAGCTATGAACTTCCAGATACACATCCTCTCCTATATGAGGTAAAAACATTTCCCAGTAACCTGGCAGGAAAATCAATCATTTATAGTCGTGTAAAGGTTCGTTTCTATCTGTCTGTCTACAGCTAGAACCACGAGAGATAAATGATGCTTGCCCGTACCTTTTGTGCATATGGTCACCAGGTACTGCTTCGAAAATTCTGTAAACGTTCAAATCTCAATAAACCAATATAATGATCAGAAACATCCAGTGCTCAATTTATAATTGATGTTTTCAGGTGAAACTGTAGATTCATCTGAGCCACCCAATACAAAATGCACGTACCAGGGAACGGGAGAGCTTTGCAGTGAAGGATCATGTTCATCCTGCAACATTCTCAGGAAACAAAACAGTGGAACAGTTCACGGAACGATTTTGGTAAGTAATAAAGCAAACTTCCAAGATGTTATTAATTGACTACTTCGTAAATCCGCCAATATATGAACCAATATTGTTCCAGATACCCTGTAGAACAGCCATGAGAGGCAAATTTCCATTAAACGGGACATATTTTCAAGTCAACGAGGTTAGTCAAAATCTTAACGTTGGAATTCTTCCATGAGCCACAGCATTTCTATGAATCATACGCAATTCGAATGCAGGTTTTTGCCGATGACGAATCAAGTAAAAACCCCATTAGCGTTTTTAGGGAATGGATATGGGATCTCCCGCGAAGAATTGTGTATTTCGGAACCTCAACGGCAACAATTTTCAGAGGTAAATTAACATATAACAGAGCAGCTATAGCTATTCCAGTTGAAAATAATCTAACATTCCTTATTTACAGGCTTGGGAATTGATGATATCCAGTACTGCTTCCAAAAAGGTATGAACAAAAAACTTACATTCATCGCCATATCCACTCCTGGAATCACTGAATCTGAAACATTTATCGAACTTAGCTCATTGTGTTTTTCTTTACCAGATTTAGCAGATGAGTTTTGTCGTTTGTGTCGTTTTGTAGGATTCATTTGTGTGAGAGGATTCGATCGAAGAACACGAACTCCAAAACGACTAACGGAGCGGTTGCACAGACAAACCAACGCAGCCGCTAAAGCTAGGGCAAACAAAAACACTGATCAGAAACCTTGAGTGACATTTTTTTCTTCCTTTTCTTTTCATAAATTCTTCAATTAATTTTTTTTAAATTTAGATTTAATGTTATGGCAAATAATGAACGAGACGGTAGCCGGGGCCGGAAACGAGACCCGCTCTCAATGTAGTAGAGTGAAAGTGAAAGAACTCGAGATAACGACAAATGTTTAAATGTTTTCAGGTAAATATATGGTTTTGGCGGGTTAGTTGTGAAGCCGTTGGTGCTGGGAGGGAAAGCGAGGGGTACACAAATGGAGGATACGTCGTCGTTTTGACCCGTTTTGACCCAACGACTCACAGAGCTCCACGTCACTTCTTCACCTACTACAAATTGGCGAACCTACCCCTCGTCTCTCACCTACCCACCCCTCTTCTTCACTCTCTATTAATTATGAAAATGTTATCAGTTTTTTTTTTTAGATTATTTCATAAAATAATATTAATGTCACGTTCTTTTAACTTTATTTCTTCCCGCTTTGGTATTTAGATATTTCGAAATTTAAAAATAATTAATTTAGACGTCATACAAAGTTGGTTGACTTTTTTAGAGGAAAAAATCTAAAGTAATAATAATAGAGGGCGAGTCTTCTTCGTTTGTATATTGAATTTTTCAAAGCTGGGTTTGTAAAAAGCTTAAAAAAATATATTTTTAACAAATCCCATAAAAATGTCAACAATAATAGCTACAACGAGTCACGTGCAGAATTTCCCCTCCAACAATATATATATATATATATATATATATATATATATATAT
>NW_019272032.1:2711008-2716107 GCF_002738345.1 Cucurbita maxima | reverse complement strand
CCCCCCCCCCCCCCCCCTTTTTCTCTCTCCATCAATCAATAAAATATTTATATTTTTATGAATAAAATATTTCAATTCATTGCATTATCTCATTAAAGTTTGAAATTCGTTTTAGTAAGTTTATATGTGCATTAAGAATTAACGAAAAATGTAGAGATAATTGGAGCTGAAGTCAAATTTAAAAAATTAATCAAAATTCAATTGAAAAATGTTTAATTTTTTTAATGACAAATTTTCTAACAGAAATTAATAAGAACAAAATTGAAAACAACAGCTCAATCCACTGAACATATTGATTAAAACATTTATTTTTCTCGAAAATAAATATAAATGTAGGGAAAAATGTTTGTGGGAGCCCCAATAATAACAAGCCACAAGATAACATGATCCAGAATTCGGGAACCATACAACCGTACGGATGAAACGCTGCCATGAACGTCGTTTAATCATTCCAGCCACATGACATGCATACATACATTGAATATATTATATATTTTTTTTACATTTACCAACCTCTCGTGACCCACCGTCGCCGCCTTGCGCTACCAACCGCGCCGCCGTGACTTTTTGACCACCTCTACGACGGCTCACAGTGAAACGAAAATATGGAAAAGGAACACAAAATAGAAGGGTGATTTTGGGAATTTTTTTCCCTCCACCAGACGTTCTTCAATGGAAAAACTCGATCGCCGATGTGTGATTGTGCTAGTGTCTGCCGGAAGGGGACCAAGGAGTCATGTCCATTGGATAGCTTCCCAAGACTCGGAGGAAGGATGTGAACTCCTGGACTTCTGCTAGAGCGTTTTGTGCCCTAGTTTCGGCCATGGAGGCTTCGAAATCGACGTAGAACATGTACTCGAAGTGCTTCGCTGTTCCGACGTTGGCGTCGTCGACGAGGCGAATAGGGCAATTTCTGTGCGGCCTGGATTCGATCTTCGTCAAGCTGATGTTGCGGAAGGCGAAAGCGGAGAGTACCTTGAATAGCGCGGATGTTCCTTTATCGTGAGCGAACACGATGCTGGTTTTGAACGGTCGATCTGTACGGGGAATAATCGGATCTCGGGCTAACATAACAAATCGGGTCACGTTATTCGAATCGTCCTGAATACCGTCTGCTATGACCTGGAGGCCGTACAGTTCTGCGGCGCGTGCGCTCGCTATCGCCGCTGTATCAAGGAGGTTGTTCGCCGCAATGTACTCCGCCGCGCCGGCGGTATCGTCGACAGCCTCACGAGTGACATTGAGCCCTAACTTCGTCAAAGTGAGTTCGCACTGCGCTAGGGCTTGGGGATGCGAAATCACTCGATTCAAGTACTCTTTTCGGACTCCTGGAAGGGCCAGAAGGCAGTGGTGAACCGGTAATTGAACCTCGCCGACTATGTGAAGCCGATGGCGGAGCAGGAGATCATAATTCCTGTGGATCGAACCGCCGAGAGAGTTTTCAACCGGTAAAACCGCTCGATCGGCGATCCACAGCTCCACCGCTTGAAAAGCCACCTCAAATTGATCGCAGGGAATGGCATCGCAATTAGGATACGCCTTTCCGGCAGCAGCTTCAGAATAGGCTCCCGGAACGCCTTGGTACGCCACACGGAGCTTCTCGCCGTGCATCGGAGCCGGAGAGAAGTCAGTAATCGTGAGCGGCTTAGGTTGCAGCTTGGTTATATTATAAGCATCTGAAATTTTCCCAATCCGAACCAGATTAAGATTCTCAACATTCGTCTTGTGGCCATTGACCGATGCAACATGGCCGGCACCGCCTCCTCCAGCAGATAAATCTCCAGATTGCTGTTGAGAAACGACGTTGCTAGCAAGGATGGCGCAGGAGCTTTGCCAATCAGCTCGGGAGAGACCAACACCATTCTGAGCGCTGAAAGATTCAGGTCCATGGACACATTGAACGGTGAAGAAGTGGACCGGCAGAAGGCGAGGAAAGGAACGTCGGTGGTGGAAGGTACGGAAAGCCGGCACCGGAGAATAAGGACTGAAAGCCTGCATAATTAATGGAGAGAAAAAAAGTAGAAAGAAGAAGACCCAGCTTGGTGTTCACTTGAGAAAGGGAACCTCAAGCTGAGAAACCAAAAGAAACAATCACCAAGTATATATATCAAGAGAAAAAAGTGTTGGAATTGACGAATTGTTTCTTAAAAATTAAATAAATAATTAAAAAATAGAAAATTGCTATTCATTAATTAATTTTCGTATTGGCGAAGAGCAGATGAAATGGCTCACCTGAATCGAACGAGTTCAGAGCCAGCTTGGGACCAGCCGCTTCGTCTCCGCCTTCGCGGGCCATTATTACAGAGCTTCTTAACCTAACCCTCTAAGAAAACGGCCCCAAGAAAAAGAGTTTCGAGGGAGACAGGTCAGCCAATGGCGAGTCACTCAAGCCAACTGGGCATGCCTTCAATATAAATATTTTTTATAACCTTTTATTTATTTATTTATTTATTTTGCAATCAATATCTATCAAAATAGGGGTTTTTTGGTAAATCACAACAAATTTATTTCTACTCTCGTAAAATTAATTCGAAAAATTATTTAAACATCATTTATAATATATTCATATGAACAATTATTATGCATTAATGGTTATAATGTGTACTATAATTTTATTTAAAAATTGATTTAAATACTAAATTGCACACGTTCACATTTAACCGTATCTACAAGGTGACTTATTGAATATTTTATATTACTAAAAAAAATATATATATAAAAAATAATGTATTTTTGTACGAGGATAATGATCATAACAGATTACGTAATAATTTCAATATATTTTTCTTGTCGTGATTGTGTGTTGGTAGGGAGTAGGTATTTCTTTCCTTAGAGCGTGTTTAATTTAAATATTTGATTAATTCGACCATTAGATCATATTTTAAAAGTTAAATTAGCGAATAATTTAATGAAAAAAAATCTAGATGTTAAAAAAAATAATAATAATAGAAACATATATGTGAAGGTGAAAGATAATGTGATGTCATATGGGGGCGTGTTAGTTGTGAGTTGTGATTGTGGTGGCGTTGGAGGAGGGAAGCGTCGACAAAGGGAGATAAGCGGTAGCTACGGCGTCGTTTTGATCCAACGATTCACAAGGCTCCACGTCACTTCTTCAACTACCACAAATTGCCATACCTACCCCCTCCCTCACCTACCCATCGTTCTTCCTCTCTCACCCATCATTAAAATAATTGAATTCTTCGTTACTAAAATAAGTTTCCAAAAAATCATTAATATTTAAATTTTAAGAAATTATGTCGACATTATATTATATTATATATTTTTTAATGGTATGGATTTATTATGATGCTGTGCATTTGTTTAATATAAATTATATAAAAAAATCATTTAAAATAAACATTTTAAAGATGTATATATAAAAATAAAAAAATAAATAAAAAATTACAAACTCAAACGCAAAAATAAATGAAAAGTTTATGTGGATAGAAAATAAATAGAAAGTAGGGACATAAATGGAACCCAATATGCCTCTAAACATCTCTGAAACAAGATGCCTATAAAAATTAGGTTATATTATAAATTTGGAATTAAATATGATTACTTAGAATCTATCAAATTATACAAACTATTTATAAAAAAAATTTAATCTAATTTCTCTCTCTCTCTCTCTCTCTCTCTAGATATATATATATATATATTTTATCTTTTCTAGAACACTTCTTCTCCCACAGATAATTTTTACCATTGGCTAAATCAATTTTGACTAATATAATATATTCTAATCTTATAAAAAATTAAATGTTTTAGTGGTAGGGAAATAAAATATATATTTTTCATTTTACGAGAAATGATTGTTGGATGGAAGTCCTACATCGACTAATTTAGAGCTTATACTCAAAGTGAATAATATCATATTAGTGTAAAGTCGTATTCATCTAACATGGTATCAGAGTCTTGATTAAAGGGAGACGAGGCTAATTTAAAGAATGATAATGATTTTTTTTATTTATGGTAGATTTTATTTTAAGAACTAAAAAAAAAAAAAAAAACAATTTAAATAATAAAGATTTCCCGCCCCATAATATATAATATATGTTACGAATAATATTAAAAAATGCTTAATAAATCTTCAATTAAGAGATGTGGATAGTAATATATTCACAGCCATACAAAAATTGAAATTACTGAAATAATAATAATAATAATAATAATAATAATAATCATAATAATAATGAAATAAAAAAAACAAAATAAAAAATAAAAAAGGAGTGGCGCGAAACTGCAACGCACGGGAAGCGGAAAGACGAATTAGGAAAGTCCCCGATGTTCTCTCTTAATCTTACCCCTACAGCCCATCACTCGTACTTCTCCCTCCCCCAGAAAAGGTTCGGCTGCTTTCCGGCGAGGTTTCCGATCGGTTCCTTCACTGTTCGATCGTCATCCAGTCTTCAGGAGGTTGAGAAGTTTACAGAGTCATCGGCTGAAGGGAAGGATCTCAATTCGGAGCTCTACGCTTCGGTTCCGTTGCCTCCGATCAAGACTTCAAAGAGAGTGGTTCTGGTTAGGCATGGACAGAGCACGTGGAATGCGGAAGGTAGAATTCAAGGAAGCTCCAATTTCTCTGTTCTCACTAAGAAAGGCGACGCTCAGGCAGAGACCTCCCGCCAAATGCTCTTCGATGATGCATTTGATGTTTGCTTCAGCAGGTTTCCTATATTTTTAGTTCCATTTCGCTTCATTACTAAGCGATGGCGAATTTCGGAAGTGATTTCATCTCTATCAAAACAAAGTTTGTTCAGCACTATTTGCGTCTATTGCATGAACTGACCTAATATTTGCTTCATTACTTAAAACATGGCATTGTCTAGACATGGAATTTACCAACAGTGAACAGGTGCAGTTGATTATGGGTATTAATGGACGTTTTTCATTAAGGAATGCATACTGTAATTTTAACTCCTTGTCTAGCTTGACTGAGATGAATTATGCTTCCAGCCCCCTAGTGCGATCAAAGAGAACTGCGGAAATCATATGGGGTGATCGCGAGGAGGCGATACTTACGGATTCTGAACTGAGGGAGATAGATTTGTATTCATTTCAAGTAAGATCCCTTTCATTACCCTTGGGGGGGGGGG